>NC_047512.1:12750018-13050018 GCF_902827115.2 Pseudochaenichthys georgianus | reverse complement strand
ATAGCAGCAGCCTCAATATACAGTGAAGCGATATTTTCTTTGCTCTGGTCGAGCCTCATTGCTTCTGTCCTGTTGCCGTTATCACTTTATAATTTTATCACACATCCCCAGTTGCACGACTTATTGATGAATATATTCATGTTCTGCGTCCGCCTGCTGCTGCCTGCCTCTGCCAGTTTAGGCTGTTAGTCAGCCTGATTTCTGGGAACAAGGCGGCGTGTTTGAGCTGATTCCTGGAAAATAACTCAGCCATGTTCTCGTCATCCCTATAAGACCGTTCTTAATTACTAAATGTCCTATCATTAAGTAATAATGGTCACCGGTTTCTAACAACGAACTCATAAAACAAAATCATATTAATGACAGTCAGTTCATTCTGTTAGATATGTTTTAGGGTGTCCTGCCCTCCTAAATTATTTACAAACAAATTGATAACAAATGGGATTAAACTGGTTTTACTCACCATCAGTCTGTTTTAGGGTGTTGTAGGACTGGAAGTCATTATATTATATGTTTTCTATTGTATACTTTTTTTAAATGTAGACTCGGATTGTCAGAAAAACTGTTAAGAAATGCCCATCAATATTATATCGCGTATTTCTGATTGATGGATTACTTGATTGCTGGTAAAAAATATTATGTTATAGACAGTGATGTCACAGTGTACCACAGATTGTGTTGGTACACTGTGACATCACTGTGTGTGGTTAAAGACGCAACACATGTGAACATTCAACCAGCAAGGAGAATCAAAAGCTAATTTCAGCATGCTACAGTTTACTTTTTAGTCACTTATCAACCATGTTCTGACTTCATTTCAGCACTTACAGGTGGGGTAGGTAATTCACTTCAGAAACACTTTTTGTTATATTCCATGGAATGCTCTTAACATCCCGATAGCAATGAATATATTAAACGCTTTGACAATAAATACATAAACAAAATTCATCTGTGGAATCCATTGGTCATGTGCGCGTTTGTGTGTGTTGGAGGAGGGACTCTGTAAGGAAGTCTGAAGGAAGGGGCAGATTTTTTCCAGTTGTGTACTTTCAAATTCTTGCGCACTCTATCTGGTTTCTCCATTCCTACCCTACCTTTAAATTAATATTAAAATGTGGGTGATCGTTACCTGAGTTATAGATCTTTAATATATATATTCGAGAAACATTGAAAGTCATTCTTAATGCACACTAGGGCTGTGCATCTTCACTGGTCTCACGATTCGATATCCCGGTGCATCACGGTGCATCACGATTCATACCAATGCGTTGCATCCTCAATTTTCTATATTACTGCACATGGCTTATTTTTCATCAATGCATACATGCAGTAAATACATATGAACTCTCTTTTTATTATTTAGAAAGTGCTTCAGAAATCAATTACATAAATGTCTTGACATTAATTTATAAACCAAAATAAATGACTTGTATAGGTCTAGCCTCCGTGTGTGAAGTTGTTCCATTCTCAAAAACAAAAAGCTAATGCTTCTGCAGTCGAGCTGCAGCTTCTAGCCACGGTCTTCTGTTAAGAAAGGACACTGAATGTCCTGAATGTGGCATCACACACAGGACTTGAGTCTGAACACAGCAGACAACAGGAGTATTTACAACAGCATATACAAACAAAAATACTGCATGTGGGTGCACACTTACATTCTCTGTCTTACTGTTACATAAATCCCATGAATGTATGAGATTAAATTAGATTCATTATATCTCAGTGATTAAGTGAATAACAACGTTTCTATCGGGTCACTATCAGCCTGTCACTGGGAGAGGGCGGGGCTTGGAGGAACGGAGAGGAGACGGTGATCGCGGAAGCTTTTTTCCTCCTGCCTTCACAAACTTTACACACGTATATATCGTCTGCAAATTGCTAGAGGACATTCATACTTTGCAATCCAAGACTTAATTAAATCCACCAAAAACCTGACATGATTGTAACGCGATTATTTTTGAAAAACATAAATCCCTCCCTGTGTCTCTGAGCCGCAGCGACACGGAGTGATTCAGAGCGGGTCCTGCTGTTGTCGGTTCTGGACTGGTGTTCTTGTGTTGGTGGATAAAGCAGACTGCTCCGTGTTGCTGTGCCGCTGTCACGTCTGTTCCCTGATCTCTGCGTCACCGACCGATTTGATATTAAAGTGACAGAAAAAACGTTATAGTAAAGCCGCGGCCGGAAAATCAGGAAGCAACGTTACAACTCTATAACCGATTATCTTCCGTCACTGCATCGAGACCGAATCGTCCACGTCCGCATCGCAATGCATTGTAGAAACGATTATTTTCAACACCCCTAATGCACACCATGTACACCGGCAGTGGCTCAGTCAGTAGGGGATTGGACTGTGAGCCGTAGGGTCGCAGGTTGAAGGAGTTTTGGGACTACTTTTCTCCGCGCCGTTCCTAATGAGCTTGCTTTAAAAGAAGAAGCACTCAAAACAGCCAGGACGAGGGTTAAACAAAAATCTGTTTTAATCATAAACGGTAATAATGCAATACCATATAATACATTACCATACAAAGCCATCATATGAGTAATGTCAGGAGTATGCCTACTCCTGGCCTTGTTCACAGGCTGCCCCGACCTCCCGGTCCGGGCGGCGCGTGGAGAGAGGACAAAGCAACCGGTTGCACGTCCCAAAACCAACAAAGGGGTGGAGTTTCATTTGGGAGATACCAACACGCTGTCTCACAGGGAATTAGCGCGGGCAGCTTTGAAAGCCACAGGTGTTGGGAAGGCCTGCAGGATGCACCTCATTAAAAATCAGGGGAAATGTCCCTCCCAATTTGCAAAGCCTATCGATGGTTTAACCCAGAAAAACATTCTCAGGGATAATCTTTACACTCAAAACAGAAATCACCATTAATTCTGCATCTTCCTTCTTCACAAATAGCTTAAAACACTCTTTTGATAAACAGGTAAACAGTCAAAGAAAACAACTATTGCGCTGATCTACTTTTAAGAAAAAGGGAACATTGTTTCAGGAATCTATAAAAAACCTCTCTATATTTGAGAGGAAAAATGTACCTTTTGTTCCTTCAACTATTAACACACAGGAATGTATAAACCCACACATATACTTATTCAAGATATATAGACTTCTCTGAAACATGGCCTGCTTGAGATCCTAAACAGAATATATTCTCCCCCACCAAGCACCATGTCCTGCATACCTTCACCTCCCCCACATAGCAATAAAACCCAGTTTACTCTTAACAGCCCTTTGTCTATCGCCATTTTAGTCCTCACATTTATGAAAGGATAAAACAGAGAAATCACTATAAAACACAAACACAGGTATTGTTTGAACAGTATTCACTTAACTGCTACTATTGATAATTACCAGAGAAACTCAAAGGACCTCTTTTAATGTCTGGAAATTGCAACAAGACTTTCTGCCATTTCAAATGTAACACCCTTCTTCGGTACAATATCTCACATCAATTTCCACAAGGTTCAAGTGCCCGACCAGACCTGAAAATGGAGTGTGTACTGCTACTTGGAGAGAGGTCCCAGTCCCAGTTCACCTCCTGCCCTGCCGTGGCCCTTGAGCAAGGCACTGGACAACCCCCGTCCCCCCTCACTCCCATTGCTCCCCAGGCGCTGTGCAATAGCTGCCTACTGCTCCTAGTACTAGACTCCTGGTACTAGGATGGGTTAAATCAATGCAGAGAACACATTTCACTGTGTGTGCTGTGTGCTCTGCATGTGTGACCATTAAAGAGAGTTTCATCCCTCCCAATATTATTATTAAATGTTAAATTATAGTTCAACATTTAGGATAACATGCTTATTTCGAAAAGTGATGCCATTTACAAATCAGTTTAACTCTATTTTCCACTCACTTACAGCTACAGCTACCTACAGCTTAATCAAAAGGGATGTAATGTTATAATTAAATAGCTGTGAAGTTTCTGATAGTCAGGTTGTTGTCAAAGCAAGGCAAGCTGTTTCCAGTCTTAATGCTTAATTTGCATCTTACAGGCATAAGTGGTATCAATCTTCTCATCAGACTCTCTGCAAACAATTAAGTGGCCCCAATTATTATATTTTGTTCAGAATACCCCTGTGTTTCTTGCCGAATCATTCTTTGAACAACTAGTAATCCTCTTAATGGAACTACAAAACACACATATTTGGCAAACAAAAACATCTTTGCATATTAAAAAAAAGAAGGAAGCTTGGTATTTCCAAAATGCTCAAAGCATTACTCTAAACCTAATACAAAAATATACATGTTGTGTAGGTGTGGGTTTGGCATGCTTTATTCATGATTGTGTTGCGTGATGTTGTCAAAGGGGCCCTATTATGCTTATAAAAATAAATACCTTTTTTACAACATTGAAGCATGGAAACATGTCACATTAGAGGCATAACATTCATATATGAACCGGAAAATGAGCATTATATGTCCTCTTTAAAGTCTGTGTGCGGCTGTTTGCCTGTATATCTCCTTTTGACACTGAGTCTGCACAACAAGCAGCCCACAGAGTTTTGTCAATAGTGCTGGCTGGAGTCCCCAACAACAACCCCGCTTCTGTGCTTATCTACCGGCTCCACACTCACACAGCTCCATGTCTGTAATGATACAGGAGTCCTATCTCCATGATGGACCTTAATGCATCCTGACATTGGCTCAAACAACATAGCTTTTTAATACATGGCTGTGTGGGTGGTCCGCAGCAGCTTATAAAGTAGATTTCTGTCACCTTCGCCTTGTTGGTGCCCCTCAGTCCACAGGGTGGTGTGAACCAGCGGAGCTCCTGTCATGTAGCTCATATCATGGTCTTGATGTTTGCCCTTTTCATATGGTTTAAGAGAAGGTGTGAGAACTAAGTGTGAGCATTGTGAACATGAAGAGCAGAGGCGTGAGAAATTAATTGTGTGTGGCATTCAAGTCTCTGCCTGTCTGACATGTGTCCGCAGATCAACACCAGTGAGGTGGAGGCTCTTCTCTCTCGGCTGCCCGGCACCTTCAGGCAGGAGCTGAGCGGAGTCGGAGCGAGTCTGGAGAAACGATGGAGCTTCTGCGGCTTCCAGGGCATCAAGAGCACATAAACTCTGCCGGAGACGCTTCTGGGACGAGGGAGAGATGACAGGCCACACAGGTACACGGAGGAAACTCTAGAAATGTGGAGGACGCACAACACTAATGGAGATGTGGAGCTCTACCTGCTAAGACAAGAGCCCAAATTATCCACCGCACATCTCAGATCATGAGGGGGTATTTCTTGTAGGTTTGCCGAGAGATAAATATGCAGGTTTTTGTGATGGCAAATAATTGGCTGCATCTCTATAGTGATCAGGAGATGGATATATCTCTATGGTGACAGTTGCGTTATCTCTCACTTTACTTTTTTTTTTTTACCCATGGGATTCAGCTAAAGTCCCATCAGAGAGCCAATCTCAGCGGACTCACGGCATCGGTTGTATTGTTCTACTCCGGTCCCCGGTTGGCTCAGTGAACTCGCAGACCCGGACTAAAGGGCTTTACAGGAAGGTCACCTCTCAACCTCAAAACTCTCATAGCTTCCTTCGTGGCTTCTTTTGGATTTTGTACAATAAATAAATATGAAATAAATGCTAAGGTACACGTTTTATCATAGCAGTGATTTTCTTGTTATTGTAAACAAAGAACAGGTTTGACCTTGGCTATTAGACGACATTCAAACGGTGCCTTTCAGCTACGATGCATTCAAACAGACAGTCGATTTTCCTTTTACAATTTTATTTCACATTTTCTGAATGTCAATAACAAACCTTTCTTCTGCCGGATTCATGCCTCAGCCACATTTAGACACAAAAGATAATTGTCTTTGTAGCGTCTTTGTAGCAAAATGTGAAACAGAGCTTCCTTTTGTTTGTCTCAAAAGCTCAAACTAACAGTTTGGTGTTTCTGTTCCTGCAATATGTGCAAGGCACCCGCTACACATCCATGGCAAACATTGTTGATGCACTTATGGAGGAATACTATAGCAGTAAAATACATTTAAAATGAAAGCATCAGGTGGTTTGTGGCTTTAATATGTGGCTTTACCACAGAATTATCCCAGCTTATTGCTGGATGATATAAATCTGCCTCATTTTTTCTGTTCTGTATGTCAGCCAAGTCTGATCCCAAACCCTGCTGAAGACGAGCATCTACTGCCATCTATTGGAGACACTAAACAGAAGAGCTTCACAGCTGTCATTCCCCTCGGGTCAATAACGGCTGGCGTTGTGCTGTGTGCGACGGTATTTAAGAAAATGCTCTCCTGTTACCTGCTGCATCGACTGATGGCACATTTCATTTTATATTGAGGACAATCAGTACAATGAAACATTTGCATTTAGTTCCTTAAAGGGGCTTTATTTGTGTAACAACAGTTTGATTGAATCCAAACATTACAGTGCACAGAACATATTTTTTATACAAACATACTTTATCATGTCATGTGTCTCCTCAGAATGAAAATAGCAGTTATTCACGGATAAACAACTAGAACATATGTTCAACATCTGTGTTGTTGACACGCTTTGTCAAGGTGTTATCAACTACATGTTATCAACTGTTTCTCTAAAGGATTATGTATATTCACAGTGGTAAAATATTGTAACCCCCTCATCCACATTGCACTTTGCACACAAACGAAGCAGCTCTATCAAACACATGATGCCAAAATTATTTGAAATTATTAACATGTTTTTTTAAACATTACAACCATTTCAGTCAAGTTACCAGCTATGTGTGTGTGTGTGTGTGTGTGTGTGTGTGTGTGTGTGTGTGTGTGTGTGTGTGTGTGTGTGTGTGTGTGTGTGTGTGTGTGTGTGTGTGTGTGTGTGTGTGTGTGTGTGTGTGTGTGTGTGTGTGTGTGTGTGTGTGTGTGTGTGTGTGTGTGTGTGTGTGTGTGTGTGTGTGTAATGAATAAGCAAAACAGAAGACACTCTTTCAAGGCTGGTAAATACAATAAAGATGCAGGAATGTTGGATATTAAAATGGCTGCTCCATTGATGGTAGATGTGTGATGAACAATGAGAAAGCTTCTGAGGGATGTAAATGTCGTCCAGTCACGAGAGAGCGCTCGCATCCACATCTTGCATTCCGAATGCATTTTGTTTAGTAAGTAATAACACAGTCATTGAGTTCTGAGTCTGTTTCCCTCCCAACAGGAAGAAGTGAATCTTTCCATAAGGTGCGCTCTGCTGATCTATATGTACTGGGCGTCCATGATATCCAGATACTTGGCTTCGATGACTCGGGGTAGAAGGGTGGTCCTGAAATAAAACACAAAGAGATACCAGATGATGTTGTGCAGTTACGTACATGTTAGTATGGAAAAGGTTTCTTAATGTATTAATCCTTCATACACAGACACAAAGCGCTTTACAAAAGTGTTTCAAACTTCATATAGGGCAATACAAAAAAGTTCAAAGCTGTATGTTATCTTTCAAACGTTGAAGCTCAAATGTTAAAGCCATATTCAAATGCTGCACAGCTTCTTTTTCTGTCATCTCTATTCATGATGGTCTCTCTGCACAGTTGCAGATAAAGATTAAGCTTTAGTTATATTCTATAAGAAGTCATTTTTTTATGTTGAATTAGATTTCAGTGATAGCTTGTTGGAAAGGACTGTTTCCGACAAGCTTGATCAAATCATTTCCAACAACTTTATTGTATTTCAAAGTGCAAAATGCAATAAAGTATATAAAATATAAATATAATCATTTCTCAAATTCAAACCATGGAAAGAGTTTAAAACGGTTTGCTCTCCTACACACAGAGGAGCATACAATGATGAACTAAAGTAATTTGACATTATAAAAAAGACTACTGCATATACTCTGATGACATGGCATTATCCAAATTGAGGATTTTGTTCAAAGACTTGTTTCTTAGGATGATGATGTCATAAAATCTATATTATAATAATATAACAGACACTTGAGGATTCAATCCAACATCTTTATATGTCAAATAATTACACGTTGTTCAGCCTTACTCCTCATCCTGAGTTTTTATAACTTTGTGGTTTGGTTTTAAAGACCAAGCTAAAATGATATCACTCGGTTATTTCCTCATATTTCATAAAGTCCCCCCCAGAGCCACAGTACTTCATCTACCTGTTTCCAGAACTAAACTGAAATTCATATCAAGAACGAATCTTGGCCAATATACTGTAAACTCTATGCAGACATTGCAGCAGTGTGTTGGTTTCCACGGTGCCACTCTGCCCCCTGTTGGCCTGGCTCTTCTTACCTGACAGGGACCAGCAGGATCATCAGGAGGGGGAAGACCATCTTCATGTAGGGCAGAGGATACATCCCGAACGCACACAGGATGATCAGCTGGAGCATCTGCAGCGCCGTAAAGTAGTGGACCTTCTTCTGAGGCACGCGGCGAATGTAGTGTGTGGGAGGATATGAGGTCTGGACAAAGAAAAGTGAGTAACATGTGGTTACAATGCTTTTAGATGACATGTTGCATTACATTTAGTTTCCTAAAGTAAAATTAGTTTACTTTCAAGTCCATTAAAGTTGGGTAATATGTTCATGTAAAGACACAGTTGTTCCAGGATGAATGAAACATCTGGTTGGAAAATGTTATAATAAGGTATTTTATTATTATCAAATCATGTTTCTATGAGAAATGTTTTAACAAGATATCACCAGAGGCCTGTACGACGAAGCCGGATTGTCGCTTAGCGAGCTAACTTCAGGGTAAACTCTGGGTTTCCCGTCCTACGACGCTGGTTCACTTCATAGCGGGCTAGATCGCCATGGTAACTTTTGCTGAGCGGCTAACCTGGTCCGGAGCAGGTTAGGTTGCAGGCTAAGAGATCAAGTCAGTGAAAGCACGGCCTGCTGACCAATCAGAGCTCAGTGTGCGGAGTTTAAAGCGATCAAGTCATATTACAGGAGAAAGGAAATACAGAAAAACTGCCGTTGCAGGAAAGACGGCCGGCAAAAATCACCGACTGTGTGAACGTGAACATTAATAGAATATCACCTCCATCTTCAGAGCAATCTGACTATTATAACATTAGCGTTAAGAAAGCTTACTTAAATATCTGCCACAACATAAGTAACCGGATCAGAGTAACATTACGTGTACAGTCCACCGCACTGTGAGTGCAGACGTCGATGTGTCCCATTATCATTCATATCACATCATAATGTATCATATAGGCCTATTTCCTTATCTGAGTCAACTTCTCGAGCCGCATCTGGCTGTGCAACACTCACAGTGTCACATACTGTATGCAGAAGTATTATTTTAACTAAGCAACATATTAAATTGACGAAACACTCGAGTCAAATGTAATTAAAGTCAGATCCACTCGTGTTTTAGACGGGGCAGTGATATCATAAACCTGTTAATGTACGCATTCAAACACTTTTTCTGTTACCAGCTGTATTCACCTTGCAGGTGCAGCTATGTGGCTTTTATCCTGGATAAAGTGTTTAAGTCATGGATGTTTAAAGTTTAACGTCTTCATATTTGTCTAATCATATAGTTGACTTTTCATTCAGGAAGTATGACACGCTGCGCTGTCAGTACGCTTGTCCATGTTTGTGATTGGTCGAATGCTCCAAATACCACCCCTTTCATGTGAACGCGCACCTAACTAGATAGGACACGGCTGGCTTGAGTTAACAAGTTGATAACCAGCATCCTAGGACCGCTTAGCGAGAGCGCGTTTGTTTTGGATTAGGTAAACCGGGTAACTCAAACATATCCAGGTTATGTTGAACCGGCTTCGTCGTACAGGCCTCTGATCTTGTTTTATACTAAAACGTTTTAATAATTTCACAAACTCAACATGTGTCTTCATATAACCAATCTTGATAACGAAATACAGAACTGTTAATAGAAGTGTCTTGTTTTTATAACACGATAGGATTGTATTTTGTTCACCAACTGTTATGCAGAGGTGTCTTGTAATAATGTAATAATATTATAACAAAAATGGTGCTTTGGGGTATAACCATGACACTGAGCAGGATTCTTATATGTCAAGGTAGCAGCAAGGTTGGCGTATAACTTTCGCCCTTAATTAGACATCTAGAGGGCCATTTGGAGCAGACACCATGTGAAGTTTAATGGATAAACAGGGGGAAAAAGAGATCAACCAATCACACCACAGTGTCCTTGCTGCTCACCTGTTCCTTTAGCAGGAGGGCCATGCGGTCAACCATCTGGTTCCCATCAAGCGATGTGGCTGCGATGTAGAGGAAGAGGCCGTAGAGGACAGGCTTGGGGATCCACTGCAGAGGGATGGGCAGCATGAAGGCAGACAGGCCGATCAGGATATTGGCTACCAGCGAGGTCAGACGAGTCTCCTTCACACTCACTATACTGTTGGACACAAAGCCAGAGAAATACTTTAAATATCCAGATAAACACTTCTTATCTGATTAGAGAAAGACATAAGTACAACAATTTACATCTATGTGGAAGACATCATTGTCAATCAAAGAGTGTTCTTCATTTAGGGGGCCCTTAACAACATGAAAAAACGAGTATATTAAGATTAATAGTAAGTAAGTCCTATTTTTACTATCTTATCCCTTTTATCATCCCAGGTTAATGAAAATGATTTACCTCAGAAATCTTCAAGGGAAATGGAAATATCAAAAACTATCCAATATACTTGCAGTATATGACTAAAGTAATGTTCAAATCAGGATCAATATGTATATATTTAAAATAAAATGTACTTTTAAAATATTATATATACCAAAATAATGTTTTTTATTTAGACATATTTGACCAAAAAACTCAGAATTAGATAAATAGATCATAGTTTTTTTCAAAATAAAGTATCTCCACAACATTGTTACAAAGCCTCCAAACACTCAGATAAAAGGGTTAAGATCAGCTGGTGTTTTCAATCTTTGAAAGCCCCACTCTGATTTCTTCTTCATTTTAACTTTACTCACGTTGTGTAGACGTGTCCGTTCTCTACGTGCTGTTCTGTTTTGGCCAGCTGACGGGCGTGCAGGGAGGAATGTGGGAAGGCAGCGTGCATCCATGGCAACCCCAAACAGGACATGAGGATGTTGATGCAGCCCGTCAGCACCAAGTCCCAGTGGAACGCCGTGCCTTTTAGCAACCTGGTAACACACGGGTGTCAAGTGGTTTGTCAATGCAACACAGCAGCAGAACAATGTAACCTCTTTATTCTGTAGATGGCAGAGGAGCAGTAGAGCGTCTATGAGATTTGGACACTTTAAAAACTAGAGTAATGTTACATTTATAGCCTTGGTTTAGCAAGTACACCTAAAATCGTCTTACTAAAGTAAAGTCTTACTTGTGTTCAGGCACATGTGTGAGTGAGATGACGATGTTCTGGTCGATGAAGATGAGCAAAGCGAGGAGGAAACCCAGCCCGACCGCGCACAGTGTATTCAGTCCTGACAGCTTATCAAAATTAGGGAAGTTGAAGACAGGGCCATCGTGGACATTGAACCTAGGAACTAATAGCACAGAGAGCGTAACATTGAGTATACACATCTCAAACAGAGACATCACACTTGCAAGGGAAAAGATGATAAGCAACGTTCACCCCCGCGTCTTTAACCCACATTGATTCAGGAGCCATGCTGAGTTGAAAGCTTCCTGAAAGCAAATACATCCCTTTTCTCTACCTCCAACCGAGGATTCCTGAACAGTGAAATGTGTTCTGTGCCAAGGTTGTGACTTTAAGTCTCGAGGGTACTCTTCAATCAGTTCTTTTATATGAGAGATCTTTACTCACGCTGTATGTCGAGGAAAAGGTAGGAGCCAATAAAGGAGCACACCACCACAGAGATAGGCAGAGCGCAGTCAGACACCACCTCTCTGACTCTGCCATTCAGATACGGACTGTGGGAGATAAAGAAGATCTTTCAACATGGTGCAACTCTGATGTAATCAATTCTACACGTTTTACTACAGTGATGACACTAGTTACTCTCTTCGATCAAAATAATTCATACAGGGTGGTAAAAAGTGTTGGAGATATCCCAGGAGACATTGAAATACATACATTTATCTACCTCATGTATTACATTACTACACCCGAAGGGTGGAAATCGTTGCGGATAATTTGATACATCCTCCCTGACTCCTGGGAAATCTTCCATCTTTTTCACATCTTTCCAACAACTTCTTACCAGTTATGTGAGGACATTATGCAACTACTGTTCACAGAGGTAGGAAGTCACTAATAACATGATCCTAAGGGCTATACACAAGTACAATTACTTTCATTTATGTCCCTTCATATTTAAAGTTGTTATCCTTTATTTATATAAAACTAGCAAAACAACAATGTAAAATATACTTCAGTACATACAGTATGAAAGAACTGCATTTAAAACAGTGCTTTCTTCATCTAATTAAATTAATGAGTAATATATTAAGTATTAAGAAGTTACTACAGCTGTAAGATACATGCAGCGGGGTACAAAGCACACGTTTTCTTCTTAAAGCTGAAGAAAAGTCATTACAAAGTGGCCGGAAAAGTAACTCAGCATGTTACGTAAGTAGTACAGTACTAGAGTGAATATACTTAACACCAATGCTTACTCAACATTTCAAAGGGAAATGCTTATTGTGTTACCTGCGCAACAGAACTGTCATACTGACAACAATATCACATACCGTATGTTCTCTATTTGTTTTTCATGGTATTAAAACACATTAACCCAGCATTACACTTTGGTATCTTTATAAACGTTAGTATCTCCACCATACGTGTGATGTGGCTTGAAGACCGCATACGTAAAGACAACAGACACAGTCACGTCACTAGATGCTTATAATGTTTAAGTCTTTACTTGAACTAATATTTAAAAAACGAGGCAATTTTACTTTGTGGTATTGTCGGATGCTGTTCAAGTTATTGTCGCACTTCTTGCAGTGTGTATAGATACATTGAATAAGTAGTTGAGAAAGGGAGCGTACCTGCTCTTGACGAGGTAGAGGGCGTATCCCAGCCACAGAGTGCCCAGCATGAGCAGCAGACAGAGGACGGGTCTCTCTCTGGTGGTCAGCACCAGAGACTCGGGCAGGAACACTAACGTATGCTCTTCTGCGTGTCCCATCAGCGGCACGGTCCCATTCGGAGACGCCAGCATGTTCCCCGTCTGGTTGTTGGCCTTCTCTAGAATCTCAGTGATCTGCTGGAGCACGAACGTGGTGTTTGTGGTCGCCAGTGTGGGTGCATGGTAGAAGTGGTTAAAAACTAGTGAAGGGGAAGAAGAGAGAGGACAAGCTTCTTGTTATAGAGGGTCACCTTTCTGATTTTTGAGAAACCATTTCAATTTCAACATTAATTTAAATGTTGCTTCTTGTTGAAAAATAATTCAGATCTTAACGTAAAGGGATTGCTACCAGCCTTGCTCTTGTTTTTACCAGATATTTTTAATGTAATTAAATAATAACTAAAGTACACTGTAAGGTACAGGTGTTACTACAAGAACATGTTCCCTGTAAAATTGATATTATTCAGTTTGTTATTTGGGATCTTGTAAAAAATTAAGAGGTTCCTTGTTGTTATGAAAAACATGTTTTGCCATGATGGCAGGAACATGCTGCTGTACAAAATAAAACTGTACTTAGAAACTGACACATTTAAGAAGTCCTTAGATCTCGGCTAGATAGTGTCCATAAGATATTCTACTACCTTATTGATATTATGTACCTTCTATGTATTCATTATAAGTATGTTTACAGGCATTCACGCACTGCTCTGAATTGAAGCTTTGCTCGGTTTAATGCAGTTTACCAGCTACAACAGCCTGAGGCTTAAAATAATAGAATACATCTAATGCATTTATTTCCAGTCTTGCGACAAACCCTTGTATAAAACTGATAGAAACAGAAGCTGTGTGACGGACTACATTATATTTACATTTCAAGGTTGGGAGCCTGTTTGATTTTATGCTTGCTTTTCCTCTAAAGACTTTGTGATGGATCTGAATATTTGCTGGGCTTCATTACCTACAACAAACGATGTGAGGGACGTTTAGTCATCCCCCCTGTGTTGTGGGGAGATAGCTCTGATGCAAAAACATTCAAAACGTGTTTAATGTAGTCTAACCTTGTCTTGACTTACTTTTAACGGTGCCTTTCACTGCATCCCCAACAAAAGCAATTGAGATAAACAATGCAATGACTTCTTCTGTTGAGCTGAAAGATAGAACATGTAAAAGAAAGTGTTCTAAAAAAGATTGCATGATCATTCATGTTAAACAGATTTGTGTTATTAATACAAACACAGACACAACAGTTCGCTCAAGGTGAAATAATAGCCCAGATAGCGAGAGTGCATATTAAACCAAATGTATAATTATGTCTGAAAACAAGTCATAACAGATGCGTCTTCTCCTATCTGGAGCCTCACCTCAGTGCCCGGCCACAAGTTTCTGTCTGTGATATGGCATATTGAAATATATTTGTTTTTGTGTACTCACCGTTTGAAGAGTTTCATAAAAAGGCTGACATTGAATAAGCCTCCGAGGATGAGGAACAAACTGTTCCATAAACCAATGCAGGCGTAGAAAGCTTTAAAGTCAAGGTCGTAGTCATCGCAGATTCCCCTGATTACTGAAGAACATACATATTGACACAAAAATAAGTCAATCACAATATTAAAAATTATGTTTTCACAGCAACTGTCTGGTAAAATGGCTACTTGTTGGTAATTATAATACTTTATTGGAGTTTATCTGTTGTTGTTGTTTCAAAGTTAAAGCCCTACATATTGTCCACCTGATTAATCAATTTATGCCCGAAGACTATGTTCAGTATTAAATGCAACAACATTTGGTTCAGATTTGCCTTAGGCCTGAAATGTGTTACAACATACTCTAGGCAAATATCTAAACAGTGCAACTTTGAAATGTCTAGATCACAGTACATTTAACCCTTTAACGAATAGTCAAATTCAGGACTCCTGATAAAGATTAATTACAAAACGCCAACATTGAATCAAATGTCTCAGTATGAAGAACATGTATACACTGACTGCGTACTGTTGTGCGTATCTTTGATATTCAATTCGCTCCTCCTTGAGGTTTTTGAGGTACATGCATTTTCTAATCATACTATTTTGAGTCAGTTTTTGCCTAGAATGAAATGAAATATATCTAAATAAACCCTGAGAGACTGAACACAGTGAAAGGAAACATACTGGTTTGACCCATGTTGAAACTTCCTACAGATGTGTGCTTGTGCCAGAGAAATTGGAGAAGATGCAGCCTCTTATTAGTTAAAGGTCCCCTATTATACTGTTCTTCATCAATATATTATAGTTCTCAGATATATAAAAAACATGTCTCTGAAGTGTTTTGCTCCAAACACCAATCAGATCATTGCAGCATTACCCATAATCCCCTCTGTTTCAACCCTGTTTCAAAAGTGCTGATTCTCTGTCTGTTACTTTAGATGAAAATAAGGAGCCCCTCCCCACTGAGAGATATTTGGTGAAAAAGAACATGATGGTGCTCGAGGAGGAGATTCAGGCGATAAGGTGGGGGGGGTTATTGGTGGTTGGTGATTGGCTAATGGTTACACAAGCCAAAAAATCGTTATGACATCATAAAGCGGCCAAAATCTGATCAGCTCATTTTCAGACAGGCTTTTATAGAAATGGATCAGGACAAAAAGTGAGCGAATATTGTTCCCTGAAACTTTAAGAATCTCTTTACACATGTTGATGTATGAGAGACATGAAAAAATGGATTTTTCATAATGGGTGACCTTTAAATAGTAATACACAATACACACCACTTATGAAGATGGCCAGGGGTGCAGTGGTCAGTGGAATGACGAGAGGTGAGCCGGCGAACAGAGAGTAGATCACTCCTCCAATGCTCTGCCCAACAATGGTCTTCTGAACATCTGTCAAGAAAACTGACTTAAGTACTTTTGCATGCCATACATTAAACAATGTTGCAGCTAAAGACAAGGGTGCATACCTATCTCTCCTCTTGTGCTTTCGTCATTTAATGATCCAAAGGCGATAGCAGGCAGGAGAATGGCGATGTAGAGGAAGATGGCAGTGGTGGTGTACTTCAGCAGGCAGCGGTCCTTCCCAGTGATTCCTTGATGGATTATTTAAAGGGTTATTAAAGATATAACAGCCGAAACCTCAAGTTATCTTCAATGTG
Organism: Pseudochaenichthys georgianus; assembly: GCF_902827115.2. NCBI lineage: Eukaryota > Metazoa > Chordata > Actinopteri > Perciformes > Channichthyidae > Pseudochaenichthys > Pseudochaenichthys georgianus. Next base: position 13,033,875 of record NC_047512.1, on the reverse strand, counting down.
TTAGGCTTTTAAATAAGACGTTTTATGATTTTGCAGCCGAGGAAATTAAGTCAAATAGATTTGTTCTTCGAAGGCAGTGTTTCAAGAAAGGATTAATACCATCTGTGAAGTCTGACGGGTAGAGAGGGAGTCTGCGCCGGAGGTCATCAAAAACACCTTTACCGAATTTAAGGAATTCTTTGAACTGTGGAGAAAGAGACAGGATTTATTCATTCAGACTTAACACTCCAGTAATTATTCAGATGCTGTAACTGTGTTCACTACATAGAGAGCCTCCTGAAGGGGACTATTGAGACTTATAGTTGTGGAATGAAATCAGTATTAAAATACTGAAAGCACAACTATGTGTTATGGCTTGTAATCCTGATATTCCTTAATCCTTCAAAACGGTGTTGGTAAATTGGCACTAAATTGGAAACATGTAGACAAGTGAGGAGATGAAATACTTTCGTTGACTCAGTTTCAAGCGTATCAGTTGCAAACACAGTGATCTTTGATATGTTCAGAACATGTTTTTCATTTCTAGGAAGTTATTAAGATGGAAATCAATGTGACTTTGGGGAGACATTTGCAATGTAAACAGTAGAAGTACACAAAGTAATCTAACAGGCTTAGTGTTAGCAGTAGAAAGTCACTAAGTATATTTACTCAAGCGTTACAATTATCTGACAGCTATTGTACATTTATAAACATATGAAAATATACAGCTGAAATTATCTGTCAATTAACTATCACTTATTTTGTGTTAATTCATTTCTAATTCTTGTTTCACGCTTCTTAAATGTGACGTTATTCTGCACGTTTTTATATATTTTTTAATTTAATTTATATAGCCCATATTATATATATAGTATATATGTATTAAGTATGACATGTCATAAATTATTGTGAATCTTTCCTGATTATACCTAACTCATTTACTTTGCAAATGCAGGAGTTTTACTTCCAACATGAGTATTTATAGGAGTATTAGTAGCCTACTTTTAGGAGGGATTTGAGTTCATCCTCCAGTACTGAGGACGGTGCATTTGCATGTATTTGTTTGGCTTAGCTGTGCTGCAACCTGAGCAACCTCCTGTGCTAAAGACGACTTTATGTTCAAAGATTCCTCTGACTGGGACATTCCTTTTGAATAACATTAATTTTCATTAATTTGCTGGTTGTGTAAAAGGTCTTTTGAATGAGCGTAATAAAAAAAATGTTAAATACATTTTTGTGGAGGAATTTAACTCGCATCCATTATAAAATTGGACATAATGACACATCTAAGGGGCCATCATTGCTTGTTTTTGTATTATGCAACTCTGTAATTGCAGAACAGGTTAAATGGTTGGTTTGGCAGCAACAACCCTACATTTCAATTCTGTTATTAAAGCATTCAGGACATCAGGTGCAGCCACAACCTGTTGTTAGCTTTTACAACCCAAATACATGCTTTCTCTCTAGGCAGTATCTGGGTGTTCCCTCTTCTCCGCCCTCCTGCTGGGATCAAACATTTCCTCTCAATTTAAACACAGGACATAATGAAGTACTTTATCATTACATGGAGCCACATTCTGCTGCCAGAGCCATGGCAGACCTGGCAGCGCTCTCAGTTTGTTGCCCAGCTGCTCGCTCCTCGGGCCTGGCCGATGGAGCGTGGAAACAGGATAATCAGATAAGCTGGCTCAACTACTTTACTTTAGGGCCTCACATCTTTATGTGCCTGGACGGAGGGAGAACACACGGGTGAGTCCCACATGTGGAGATCTAACAGTTGGTAGAGACATAAGTGTTGGTTTTACAAGCACAACTCCATTGTTTGTAGAGTTATGTATCGTTGTATATTGGCTTATAAGCTCTGTGCTTTTTTGCAGTTATAAAACAGTCAAAGGGCCACTCTGCACTGATAACAGATTGTGTTTTACATCTCCTATTTGCTATTCTTTCACACCTCAAGTGGTTTCCCTTTGCGTGGGTCTGAGTCCTCCACTTCCGTTACAATCGGCTTCTCAGAGCCGACGGACAGCTGCTCTCTGTGGTGCACCAGCTCCTCTTTGAACTCCTCCTCTGTCTTGGCCTCCAGAAGCTTCTGTCTGAAGGAAATGTCCGAGAACATCGTGGCAAATGTTCTACCGAGTTCCACGGCCGACTTGGTGCTTTTCTGGAGAAGAATGGCATGAGACATTCTTTTAATTTGGCTTTAAACAACAACTTCTACACAGTTTCAATTGTTCATAATATCACAGAGAGAGAAAACATTTTCAAGCATGTGGGGCCCATTTTTTACTTTGTATCACATCAAAAAAGAGTGAGGATAAAGCAACAACGAAGGTCATCAGCCAGTTCTAAATTACTACATTCAAATGTTGTTTTGTTCCCAATGCACCTGATTAAGGTGGCAAATACAAAATCAATTGTTATTAGTTTCTCTGTAATTGGTAAATAAAATGCCTTAGAAAGATTATGAAAAATGGTTGTTTTGCCACAACCTAAGGGACATGTTCACGTTGCTTGTTGATTAACAGTTCAAAATGCAAAGATGACAAGGTTACTAAAATGAAAGGCTAGAAAAACCTGCACCTATACACTTTTAAGATGCTACAAGGGGGACATTCCGGATATTTCCTCCATTATATCGTTAATATTAAATAGCAGAACTGATAATTGTCCCTACCGTCCGTGGGGGGGCCAGGATGAGGATGACGTAGCGCGCCTCGCGGCAGTTCGCTCCCCAGTTCTGTGGCCTGTCCAGGCGGGTGATGCAGACATGGCGTCTCTGCAGGCTCCTCACATTGGAGCTGAATCGATGGGAAATTAATTGATATGTGATCAGTGGTGTATAAATGATTGACTGTGCAGCATTCTGTATTGGCAGGTGTAAATTAGACCGCCAAAAGAACATTGCTTTTCCAATGAAATGATTTTATGTGTTGTCACTGTACAGTCAAATGAACTCTACTGAACCGAGGCTGGGAGTCAAACATTCTCTAAAATATTATAGTGGAAGAACTCACAGAATACAAAGCCAGGACTGCTGGTAGCGAATGCCGGTGGAAGTAGACATCACACCCTGAAGGGTCTCTGACAGGAGGTGAACTGTGGGAGCAGAATACAATTAACTGAACCGCCAAAACAACTTGATATTACAAGCATCGTTTAAAGAAAACACACACTACACTCGGTAATTACTGAAGTATTCACAACTTTTACTTAAGTAAAAGTATCAATACAAGAATAGAGAACTACTCAAGTACAAATGAAAGTATTGCATTCAAATTATTTCCCAATTAAATGTAGAACACTTGGAGAACCAAAGTAAAAGTAACCATGTTGCTGAATGGCCTCCTGAAGATCAATATGTCATACAACTGAATTACAAGTGTTTATAGAGATGCGTTATTGTGCTCATCTCTTCATTGGTGGGGCTTTTAAAAACGTATATATGACTCGTTAGATTTCAGTTGTATAAAGGTGCAAACAACTGAAGTATTCAGGTTAAGTACAGGTCTTCCAAATTGTACAACGATATAAGTACGTAAGCAAATGTACTTAGTTACATTCCACCACTGCTCAAAGTGCTTATGATATATTTAGCTCACTATTCAATTCTTCCCCTGTTGTGTCCGTGAACAGCGAGTTCATGACCTCGTCCACATCGCAGTCCCCGTGGCCGTCCTCCACCACGTGAGTTAACATCCGCCTCAGGACCTCGTCCAGAGTGGCAGCTTTCTCGTCCAATAGGATGCTCGCCTGCGCCAGGAAGCTGTCCAGGTCTTTATGGGCGCGCACTTCCTCATGGAAGTTCATCGGCTTCACATACTAGTGTGAGCCAAGGACAAAGGGAAATTGGCTTAATGTCAAAGTGCAAACAGGTGTAATGTTCCTTTTGCTGACTGTATCCCCCCCAAAGGCAAGTTAATCCACACGTTTCCTCCCAGCGTACTGCTTTCAGATTCACCTCAAGGCTTTTATTGTCATGTGTGCATAGCTACAGTGTAGTCATGACAATGAAAATCTTAGGTCACAGGCTCCTCCAACAGTGCAACACAATAACACAGATAAAATAGTACAAGAAAATAAAATAGAATATAATAGAAACAGGATATAATAACAGTGCAGAATATTCTACAGTTCTTATTTAGTATAAAATATGAAGCATGCCCTAAAAAATGAGGATTATAGCATTAAAATGGAACAGTTGAAAAGCAAGAAGTATAATAGAAAGTGTAAAATGCAGTTTTTTTTGGAGTATTTCACACAAAATTCATGTTTGTGATGAGAGGCTGATAAGAAAAACATATCTTACTTTTCTTGTTGTGTTCAAAAGCCCAAAGCCAGGACAGTCAGGATCTGCAAATAAAAACCACATAAATAATATATCATTGTACACACTGTCTCAGCCTCCAGCAACCGAATGGTTCTTTCACATTTCTAAAGTTATTCTTGGAACTAACTAATACATCTAGCAACCGCATGTGCATGACTCGCTAGGACACATGATTTCCATAATTGAAGAGGCGGCAAATTATCCTCAGATGATAGAAGTCACGAAAGACAGCGCCACTTACATCAGCTCATTAATGTGTATCGGTAAATAATGGCTCTTTGTTCTCTCTAATGTCTATTCTTAGAACAAATCAAACCACAGGCTGAACATGTTATAGTGAAATGATTATTACCTGACGCACTGATCTGGACCTGGCTGTCATAGATGTGGTCTTTGAGATCATCCTCACAATCCTTCTGTTCCCCCTCCTTCAGCTCTGTGAATATACAAATAAGGAGTGACAGTCAATACATCTCAGTTTAAAAGTTACATACAAACTTTAATTTGAACAAAACTGAGGGATTCGGTGTCAGAATTAGTTTTTTTGCTGCAGTACTTTTCAATTGACTTGAGGTTTGAGAAATCAGAATCAGAAATAATTTAATAATCCCAGGGGAGAATTGGTTTTAGTAACAATTGTTCTATTTAAAAATGCATAGAAGAAGAAAATAAAATATATTAAATAAACAAAAGATTTTAGCATGTACAATAAAAGATCAAATACAATATATAAACATAAGAAATTAAAGTAATAATAATTATATGATATATAATAATGAAGGCCATTTTATAGCTGAACATAACAGTGAGATAAAACTGTTAAGTTTAAGATGCAGCTCCAGCCACATAAACAGTGTCTCCAGTAAGGGACAATTTATGTTTTCCTTCCACCACTCTGCCATCTGTTGACAAGCACACAGCAGGCGGTAGAGAGAGAGAGAGCCAATAAAAACATTCCCCTTACACCAGACACGCAGCACTTTAACAATAGCAGCCGCTCATAAATTCCTTAATTGTATAGAAGATAAATATGGCATCTCCATCGCCACTTTTAATGAGGGGGGAAAGGAACAGCTACAGAATTGGGGAATTAATCTTTCAAGAGCTACGCTTGAGCTATGATTATTCCCGCTTCCCGTCATCGACCCACAGATGATCTGCCTCATTATTTACCCATTAATTAACCTCTCAACACACGTGTTGTGCTCACCAGCATGAGGAATGGGTCATCAGTGAGCAGCGAGGAATATTAGCATTACTATTAGCACATTTCCATGTGAAAATCTACATTATTCTGTATAATAATAATGTAGAGCATATATTGCACAAAGGAGCAGGAACCATGCTGAGAAAAAACCAATCCAGATATCTATTACTGCTACGCACCCATCTCTTGGAAAACATATCCATTCTTTGACCTCCCGCTGGATGGATCCTCTGTAGAAGGAAAGACAAATGTGTTATTCACTGCACGTTCCATTTCTATAATAAAGTGTTTTATATTAGAAGCTTTCAACATTGTTTTTTAAGTTGCAACCACATTATGGAAATGATAGCTCATATAAGCAAACTTTACTTGGTCCAACATTTATTGAAGTCATGTTTTCAGCCGTCTAATGAAGGAGGTCCAATTGTATTTATCTTTTAGCTATGATTTCCTTTTCAGGAAAACCTGGGGGAAATATCTGGCTTCTCAGCGGGTAAATGCTCCACTATCTTTACCAGTGCAGATAAATCAGTTTGTTGCAGAGCAGATAGCTTACAATAGTTTTATCAAAGTTCCTCAGCCAAGAACAGCTGTCGGCTGCAAACAAGGTTGGTGAGAGTGGGAATAGGAACAAAAAGCCAAATTGACCTTTGGTAACCCATAGCAATGAGCTGAAAGAGCTAAATGCTCCAGAGCGCTAAAACCTCATACGAGCAACCCATTTTACGAAACACGTTGTCACAGATACGAAGTGACCAGCAAGGTGTGATAAAACTGTGTGAAACTCTCAAACTTACACAGTTGTGCCATGCTGCGTCTGACCTGTGCAACAGTAGCATAAACCTAAAGTGACCAAAACATTCACAAACTTCTCTCAGCGGCCGATCGGAAGGCTCCTCTGTATGAATGTGTGAATGAAGAAATATATAAATATAAAAGACCTTTGAGGGGTTGCAAAGACTGGAAAAGCACTAAATAAATACAAGCCATTTCCTGGACGAAGATTGATATAATTATAATAATAATAATAGATTTAATTTGTTAGCGCTTTTACAGGTGCTCAAAGACGCTTTACAGATATAGTGAAGGGAAAAGAAAAGGAAGGAACAACAAATAAATATATAGTTAAAGTTAAAGTCAAATAATACAAAAACAATCACAAATTAAAAGCCAGATTGAAGAGGTGAGTATTTGTGAGTTTTTTGAAGGTGGTGAGGTCAGTGCAGTCTCTGATGGGTTGGGGGAGTGAGTTCCAGAGAGAGGGGGCAGCGACGGAGAAGGCTCTGTCCCCCCAGGTCCGGTGATTGATGCGGGTGGGGATGGATAGGAGTTTGGCTTCTGATGAGCGGAGGCAGCGGGAAGGGGCGTGGTGGTGCAGCAGGTCTGTGAGGTAGGGGGGGCCTGATTGTTGAGGGCTTTGTGAGTAATCAGGAGGACTTTGAAGTTGATTCTTTGACGGACGGGGAGCCAGTGGAGGTTCTGGAGGACGGGAGTGATGTGGTCTCGGGAGCGGGTGTGGGTGAGGAGGCGGGCAGCAGAGTTCTGGATATGTTGGAGTTTATTGAGGAGGTTGGATGGTATGCCGCAGAGGATGCTATTGCAGTAGTCGAGTCGTGAAGTGATGAATGCATGAATCAGGGTTTCAGCAGCAGAGGAGGAGAGTGATGGGCGGAGACGGGCAATGTTTTTGAGGTGGAAAAAGGCGGTCCTGGTGATATGTCTAAACGTGATCATTATTATAAGTGTGATGCAGTTAGAGAAGACTAAGAAGCATTACACATGATATGATGATGTCAAAAGTATAGAGAGACAGAAGTAGGAATTGAAAAGAGACCCGTTCGCTCTCTGTTACAACAAAAACCTGACACCTGCGCCTGATGTTTGTATAGGCGCTCGTGTTTCTGTGTCGAAGCTGCACGGGTGAGCTTTTCCTCGCCTGAGGCAGAGATTGCCTCTGGGGGGCTCCCAGCAAGAATACATCTCAAAGCAGATTAGACGGAACATTCCCAGGCCTCCTCTACTTCACAGGAGCCTGCACAGACAACAGGGGGCCTCTCAGCTTATAAAGCAAGCTGTTTGTACCACAGGACGTGTAGAGGGACGATGATTTACTCATCGAGACCTCTACTGTCTCGGCTCATTAAGATAAAGGTCAAGTTTGTTGGAAACTCTTTCCATTACATCTTATCATCATGATCAACAGTAGACACTGACTAACACTAAACAGTAACTCTTTTTTCATTTGCTGCAACGATGAGATTGGCGACAAATGATATTTTAGCTTCAAAAGCAAAACTGTGTCCGAATTTTCCCCCTGATTGCTTTATCTATCCGTCCCTGTTTGTACTACCACACTAAGTCCGTCTTTCTGCAGGCCTGTTAACTTTTCTGTCTTATTCTTTTCTTAAAGTGGACCTATCATGCTATATTTGAAAAATATATTGTAGGGCCAAATCTATATAAAACATGTCTGTGAATTTTTTTTTCAAAATACCAAACAGATCATGCATTTTAGCCATGCCTCATTTCGCTCTATTCCAGCCCTGTTTTTGCAAGGGCTGATTCTGTGATGTAGCTTAAATGCAAATGAGCTGCAGCTGACCACACCCCCCTGCAGGACAGGGAGATCAGCTGCTGGGCTCTCAGAAGAGGGGGAGGAAAAGAGAGGCTCCGTTCTCCATGTTTTATTCTTATATGATTATATAGAGTCGTTATTCATTTGTTTTAAAGCTCAATAAATAACAAAGAAGACCTCTGACCGGCACTTTTCTAATTTTGTCCGGAAGATTTAAACTTTAACGGACATGTTGACCGGCGGAAACAAATCTAACTGAAACTTTGCCACACGGTCCCCTCGTCCCTTGGAAGAGGTGGGTGTTTGTCATCTGCTGGTGGACCGGAGAGAATTACAGCAGGAGTAAACGCTTACCTCGGGGAGGGAGAAAAAGAGCCACAGCGGAGAATAAACAGAAGGGCAACCATGGCAACCATGTGTGGGAAGTCTTCTTCGCTGCTTTTGTGGCAGGACTACAGCGCCACTTACAGGCCTGGCATATGTACTACAGCGTCTCCAGCGCTTTCCAGCGGTCTCGTGTGAATGGACACGTCTCGTGTGAACAACACTATTCCGGGCTGACGTCAGCTCGGATGGAATCTGTATCCGCTCGTTGTAGTCCCGTTTTTAAAAGATTTGGGTACGGAGGAAAAGAGAGAGGGTTGTATTTTCTGACACTTGGTGAGGTCCCTGGAACACCGGGGACACATATTCATGTATAAAAGACGTACAAAAGTGCATTTTGCATGATAGGTCCACTTTAAAGGAAGGTCAAACTGAGGAAAAGTGAATAAAAACAAAATTCATGTGCAGGTTAGGTAGAACCAAACTACAAGCTTATCCAAAAACTACACCTAAAAGAGTATCAGATATCAATGACCATACATATCTTTAACATGTCCAATTACTTTGTATTGTGATTAGCTGCTTATGATAAAAGCCAGCACTATGTTAAAAAATTTACAAAATCAATAACTTCTAGAGGATATAGGCATTGGCCATCAATAATCACATGTATTTGAATGTATTTAGTTTACTATAGATAGTTTTTGGAGACAAAAACATGATTGTTCAATGCAAAATACTGTTGGTTACGATGGCTCATGTCTGTGGGTTTCCTTTTGTCATGCGGCCGATTTCCTCACACTCTCTCTTACTGTGCACTCGTGTGACATCGCAGTGTAAGAGAAACTCTTTGGTCCAGCTTTGAGATCGACACTGCTCCTTTTAAATAATCTGCTGAGTCTGTCTGTGAAACTATTGCAAGACACTTTCCAAGTTATAATCCTGTGTCTCTGTTTCAATCTATCGTTTTTGGTTTATGCCAGCAGTGATGCAAGAATTACTCAGATCTTTTATTCAAGTGACAGCACCAATACTCAAGTAGAAGTTACAGGTTGAAAGTAAAAATCCTGCATTTAAAACCTTACTCAAGCAAAAGTCAGAATTGGTATCAAAATACACTTATTGTACCGCAAGTTAAAGTACTTATTGTAAGAACCCATTTCAAAATCATATATATGGATTAAGTATGGATCAAGACTATTGATGCATTAATGGTTCTATAACAGCCAGCAATTGTGGGGCTAATTTTAGAATTATGTAATATTTTATTTATATTTGTCATTAGCTCTTTGTCTGAATCTATAAAGCAACTCGTTTTTTCAGATGTAGTGGAGTAAAGGTATAATATTTGCTTCCATAATGTAATGGAGTAGTTGTTAAAAGTCACATAAAATATGAATACTGAGCTGAAGTACATGTACCTCAAAATTGTACTTGAACATTTTAAATGTACACATTTACATTCCACCACTCAATGCCATATATTCACAAATATGTAAATGTATTCATATCCGTATCTCTTCCTACAAAGCGTTGAACTCTTGGCTGGTTACATTTAAATTTCCAATCAAATGTGATTGTATATGACTAGCCAACTTTACTCTAGGTTTTAACAGCTAGCAAAAAAAATGAAATGTGCCAGAAATCTTTGTTTGGTTCTCAGTTGGGAAAAAGACATGTTTCTGCTTTAATGTATTCACTTCTGCTTCCTCATCCTCTTTATATTGATCTACCAACACAGATGAGAGGTGTGATGGAGGCGAGCAGTAATATGAAATGTGTGGAAAATACACCACAATACTGTTCCTGCATTTTCACCAGGATTAAGAAACTGAATGTTTATTTATTAATGTTTCTCGGATTGAATATGTGCAACCGAGAGTGTCTTTTTTTTAACAGTTCTTTTGCTCATTCCTTTCTCTCAAAAATATTCAATTAAACATGTTTCTGTATCTCCTGACATACCCGATCTCCGATCTAGCAATGCCATCTCTCTTCTGACAAACAGGACTTACTTAAAGCCTCAGGCATCTTTGTATTCATCCCTGTCACAGTGCTATCTGTGGGGAGAGGACGTCCTTGAGCGATATAAAAACAGAGGAATCTTGTTGGGTCTCTGGGAACAAAAGTTACAAAGCTGAGAAATCTGTGCTGAACCGAACAAGGTCAAATCATCGAGGCAGACGCTTGTGAATTGACTGCTACTTGAACCCTTGGCTTTTAACATAAAGACCTGCGTGTAATTGTGTCCTCTCAGTAAGTATATCAAACTCTTATCAGCGTTATATTTGACCATGGTTAGTGTATGCAGCTGTACCATGAACAGTGTGTACTCTGTATGTCACAATGTACACATTCATATATTGAAATAAAGCAAATAACAGGAAGGAGGAACTACAGCTCATTCCACTTCAACACCTCAACGATAAGGACGACCCGATGTTAGTTATCCAGCCGGATAAACCGGAGCAACAGTCACACAGGCTGTCCTTCACTAGCCAAGTTACATCTGAAGGTGCTTTCTACTCAGGTAAACTTCAAAGTGTGATATTAATCCTCTGGGAAACTGAAGTGTTTAAAACTTGTTAATAACATTCCGTTTTTTTGTTGGATGATGTAAAACTTGAACAACGTTTGTAAGCCTGAAAATGACCGCAGCTAAGAAAGGGGATGCTGTAGATTTGATATAACTTCTTTATTATATCCAATTGTATCATATTATCTTCAACTTCAAGCAGAGAATGTCTTGAACAAGAATGGAAAGGCCAGATTAGAATATTAGACATTTTTCTGGTAGATAATCTTCTTAATCCTACTTGAGACAACTCAAGTAGGACTTTTTAACCCATTAATGGCACTGAACAGAAAAACATGTATACCTGTTGTAGTTCTGCAATTGCTTTTCAGTATTGGTTAATAATTGGCCAATTCTCAATTAATTGATCATAAGTTTAAAATAGCAAATAACATGGTTACAACTTAAAACCACTAGCTTTGTCCGACCAACAGCCCAAAACCTAGATATATTCAGTTCACTTTATATAACATAAAGAAAAGAAGCAAAGCCTCACATTAATTCAGACCCATTAGTATTGGCCGGATTTGTAATACTCTAAAACAATAATCAAAATAGTTTCCAATCATGTTTGTGTTGGATAATTGTCTTAGAGCTCTCGTGAGTTGTTTGATAGCCAGAGTAATAGTTATATTATGCAAGTGACGTGATAAAATAAGAGTTGTGTAACTATGATGATAATATATGACACTATAGCAACATAAAATATAGTCTTTCTAACTTAATACACACTGAATGCAATGTGCTTTTCTGAATGATAACCCCAGCAGTGTGGCTTTATAACAGTGTTAAAACATGCCAAAATAAATTGCAGGTTAGCTGTAAAAAACCTATCTATGACAGATAAGTGTGCCGTTTATTGCCACATTGTAAATATTAAGCCATATCCGTTTGACTTCCTGGCTTTCCTGGCAATAAAAAGCATCTTGCTCATATTCTGTGCTTTTAAAACAGAGCACATAAAGACATAAAAAAAGGAAATAGCACCCACAGAAGCTGGCAAATAAAAGATAATAGAAATTATTGTACATCCAACGATAAAAGCCGGCACTATAGATAACTCTTACACCTTTTCCAAATGCTATCAGCTCAGTCACACACACACAGTCTGTAGAGAGGATCTCTCCACGTGTTGGGCTCTGTTGGCTCATGTTTCATAATGACAGACCTTCCTCACAACCCTCCACCCCTGTATACTTACCAGATGGCACAAAATGGAGGACCTTTTTGGCTTCCATGTTATCCAGTTTATTTAGGTGAGACGCTCTCCAAAGGTCAACCCATCATCCTTCTCTCTGCCCCCAAATCACCCTGCACTCACCACTGATGTGCTCTCAATGTCTTTCATACACACACCCATACATACATACACACACACACTTACACACACATTCTGAAGTGAAACTGCCCCTCCTCCAGCAGCACATTGGTTTGAGCGAGGAAGTGAGAGGGCAGGAAGAGGGAGGCATGTTTCTGTCTGCTGGGTCCTTGTGCCTATGAACTAGTATTTCAGCTTTTGAAATATGTGTATTGTGTTTGATATGTTTGTCCTGATTAAACTTTTATAAGAAAGTTTACCAAGTAGCTAACTCTGTAAAATGTGTACACACCTTAACTCACCCTCTGCTGTGATTCATTCAGTGCTTTTGTCTTTGAAGCATCTTGTGAAACATGATACATGTCATTCTGCTGAATCACCAGAAGCATGTCCTGTTTGTGACATCTTTTATATACCTACTGGTGGGGTGGGGTGCCAAAAAACAAACAATTTTAAATTATAACCTCTTTCTATTTTCAAATTTGTTGATTCATGTCGTAGGTAAAATGCAAATATGCGTTATTTTTATTTTGGTAAATATGTGTTTTTCATTAATTGTAACCCTCGTTAAATAACTGTGCAGTGAGAAAAGACAGGCAGTCAACTTTCATAAAGAAAATAATAACAAAAGTTAATCTTTGCTTATTTTTGATATGTTTAAAATATCCATGTGGAGATTTGTATTGGATTAGAACGTTTTTAAATTGCTATTTTGACAATATGTTTCTGTTTATAAGAAAAAGTTATTAATCTGTGCCCCATCAAAACATGTTGTTGTAAACATACAAAACGATACCATTTACCAAAATGATATTGTGTTTCTTAGGCCTAAATAAAAAACAACAACATGTTAAGTAAACTCTGCCTTGACAAAAATGTACAGAGCATCTTTTTGGAATAATTTAAACATTTGTACAGAGTTCTCCTTTCTTGCCTATGTCTGTAATGTAATGTCATTGTTGCATTTCTTGGCACGTTACTGCCACCTATTGTCAATCAGGAGAATTGCATCAAACCACCCTTTGAAAATAATACGAAATGTGAGACCCATCTTTAAAACCAGCTCCAAATCCCTCTCAGGCAAAACTCACAGTATCACTTTAACAACATTACTAATACTAATAGGTTTTCACAGAAGGCATCGGAGTATCTGAGACCAGATGCAATACCAAAGACAAACAGAGTCAAAGTAGTACAATATAAATAAAACACGTTGTTTCAAGGCTCATGACACACGAGCTGTATCAACCCACTGCACCTGCTGCTCGGCAAAATTGAAAGAGGAATAGAATGACTCCACTGGTGGTCACCACCTAGGAAGAGGAACATTACCTTGTATTTTTATAATGTAAAGGATGCATTTCTTCTCAGTATTTGGCACTTTCCTCAGCAGAAATTAAACGACACATCATGACAAATTGTTATTGTGTTAGATATCAGATATATGTCGTTTTGATTCCATGGTTTGAATACATTTTAACTATAATTTGTCGCAGCCTGTTTGTCTCGTCATTATCTATAAATCTTGATTCAGACTTACTCAGAAACCATTTAGCTATTCATTGACTAGCTGTAACTTCCTGAATTGTTCTTCACTCATTCATTCGTTCAAATGTAACTTTCATGAAAATATTTTTGACCAATTATTTTTGTACTTATTTCTATGTACTTGCCTATTGTTGGAGGAATGTAATGTATGTGATTTCCTCTGACAATTTGGGAGAGTAATTTAGTTGCCAATGTTGAAAGATATTATAACTGGCATAAACGGGAACAAAGAGACAACCGCTACGAGAGAAGATTACTTTCTAAAGGAAATAACGTAGCATTCAAAACAAATAGCCTTTGTATAAGGTGGTAATATTTCCTTGTGGATTCCTTGTATTTAATTACTAATAGTGAAATAGAATTACTGACATTATATCTGCTTGTTATTTATGATAGAAGTTACAAGTTAAAACCTTACAAGCTCTTTCTTGGAGCAACTTAGGTGCTCAGTAAAATTGTATTTCTCAAACGGACTAGTTGATTTTGGATTGGTCGGTGGATGCAAAATAATAAACCATGTCCCCAAGTAGAAAAAGTTCCTCGATGTTTAGTAAACTGGTAATCTAGTGGCCAGAGGCAAGACAAAGGTAACAAAAGAAGAACATGACTCTTCCCTCCACTGCCATGAGAGGGCAGCACAGTCTTTTGTTAATTTCAGCCAGAATCTGACTCAGTTCATTTAAGGATACAATCAAAAGAGTATCCAATTAGGAGAAGCAGCTATTCTTGGTGAAAAAGGCCAGATAAAAACAATTAATAGATGTTCCTATCAGTGTCGTGCATCTGGTTTGAAAACGCAAGCTGCAGTTTTTCTATTTGTATCTACCAGTTTGATGAATGTTTGCTTTAAAATGTGTCAAGATGTGCAATCATTGACATGGTTGTTGTTTCCATCGGTCTCTCTTCTGAAACATGGTGTAGCTGTTTGCCGGTGTGAATTTTCAGACAAGTTAACAACTCAATTGTTGGTGTGAATGCATGATGATGGCCGCCCTGATAGCTCACCTGACTCTTTAGTCTTTGCAGCAGCAGGGGTTCAAATCTCACCCACAACGCAATTGCTGCATGTTGCCCCCTCCCGCTCTTCCTTTCCTGTCTATCTCCTGCAAACAAATCAATAGAGACCAAACAAAAAGTCTAAAAAGTGCATTTGGCTCTGTTTTTGTTTCCCTGTGTTTCATCATGCTCTTCTTGTGTGAAATAGTTTTGCAACTGTATTTCTTTGTGAAACCCTGTGTTGCATAATGATAATAAACTATCTGTAAACCGGAGCACATCGACTTTTATCTCGAAATGTAGGCCTCAGCTACTGTATCACGAGTTGTGGTGAATATGGCCTTAAGTATGTATGTGCATGTTATATATGTTATGATAAAAATATATATTTGATCATGTAGTATTACTGTTATCTGTCTTTGACCAAACCCAGGCCCCCCCAAAAAAGACACATGTAGGTCTCATGTCCTGGCTTAGGCCCTGGTCCAAAATGACTGCATGAGAGCACAATCGTATAGTTTGTGTTCTTATTTATTTGTCCTTCTAACAAGACATGCACAGATCGAAGCTTCATATTGTAGAGCTTGGTCATTGCTTATTACTCTATATCAAATCCATGTAGAAATAGACTGACACATGACCTCATATAACCGCTACATTTCCTTTACAGCACAGACATGTACGTGCAGTATGCATTGGGGACTTTCATCGCTGACACAGCAAAGAGTCAAACGGTGACTATAACATCACTAACAAACAGGCCAGGAAAGCAAGAAAATGCTACTTTACTAAACTAATGTTGTGTGGTCAGCGAGTTCATTGCAAGTGCACCGTGAGTTTGGTTTAGTCTACGTGTGAAACATGAATCAAGCTGCAGGAGCATCAGGAGCTCAACACATCCCACACAGGCATGATATTAACATTGTTGTCTATAGAAGCAACAAAGCATATTCCCTGGATGTCTATTCAATCAAATGTTTCAACGTTTCATGATTCAGCAATGGATGACATATAAGTGCTACTGGATGAATCTGTAGACAATATGTTACTGACTTAGAGCTTTAAATGTCTAACAGAGTGCACAGCAGCTTCCAACGTTCATTGTTGTGGTCAAACATTAAATATGTGCAGCACATGTGATTGTGCAGACAGACTGTGAGCTAGGACACATTTACCACAAACTGCCTCCAATAAAAACATAAACTGTAATAAAACGAGAGACTGTCTCAAAATGTTTTTCCGTGTTTATTCTAAATCGATGAGATTGATCAATTTGACACTCTGGTATGCATTTTTAAGACAAAAATAAACACATGTAACTCAAGACCGTAAAGTTCACAACAAAGCAGAGTGGGACCTGAAGTCCAACACAAACCCTTTTTTGTGTCGATTGTTCATCTCTCAATGAATAAATCATAGTTAAATTGATTTGCTGCTCATTATATTCACACTGTGACCTTTGTCCATAAAGGTCATCGCTTAACAACCAACCGTGTTTACTGCATATCATCCTGAACGAGCACAATGGGAAATGCATGCAAATTAATGCACATTCTAGATAAGAGGGGCAGACTTTCATCAAACATGTATCACTTTTTATTTACCAGACATAATATCTGAATCAAATGCTATTGTGAAAATACAATGATAAGAAGTGGCATAGTTCATTCTGAGTAAAAGATCACAGACCAGTGCACAATAACTGATTAGAATTGTATGTGTGAAAACAAGCCAAACTTTTCGTGGAAAGGTTAAGTCCTCCTGTCTTTTACTCAGCGCACAAAGCCATGAACATGCACTAATGATTATTCACATTGTTTTCTCGTGCCTGAATATGATCTAAATGCATGACGCTTACCTTCAGAAAAGTGAGTCACAGTGACTCCGGACATCTCCTCTACCTCCTTTTGGTTCTTCATAAACTGGAGATGCTTGCAGTGCAGCCAAAAGTCAGGGATATGTTGGAAACAGCGTTAAAATGACTTTACAAAGCAGGGATTGGAACATGTGTTTCCGGTGTGAGAGTTGCTGCCTGAGTGGTCACGCAGGCAGGCCCTCAGGTAGATGGGAATGGTTCACCACCAATGAATAACACATTAATGTCCTCCCTGCCAATCACAGTGAAGCTGACTTTATGTGCTAAAGGCAATGTGGAAGGTGGAGAAAGAGGACACAAAGAAAAGGTGGGGGACAAGAGATGGGGGAAGAAAGGTGTTAGGAAACTACAGCTGGGACTCTTTGATATTTTAATGCAGTTGTCCTGTGAGACGTTCACCACTTCACTGTTGTGCTAAACAACCCTAGTGTTCACCTGGATGAGTCATTGCAGCATTCATGTGATTCAAAAGGCTCCACCCAAGGATCTCAAAGCCATGCGTTTCCTCTGTTTAAAGGCAACGATTTCTGTTCACAGCCACCAAAAAGGGTTTTGGAAATGTACAATTAGCACATACTCATTATAGAATGCTGCAGTGCCACATGTTGCACAAGCAGTCCTCGTGAGGTCATTCAAGCAAGAGAAGAATGTGAAACATGTTTGTAGTTTATACGTATATGTGTTGTCTGACACCCAGAGCAGAGAGAATGCAAGTTTAATGCACTTTGCATTTTGCCGACCCAGAGGTTCTCTGTTTGACTCCAACTCACACAAATGCTGCCCTTAAACACACTCCATTTAAACTGAGCAGACACTCAATAAAACGTACCAAAACCATGTTTGTTTGTTTTTCCACAACAGTCACCAACTGGATTAAATTATGTAACAGATAAAAAAGAAAGTAAAGTGTCCTCTTGAATGTGTTAGTGGCTTTACAAGCAGCCGTCTTCTGTTAACTAAAAGCTGATTTCCGGTTCTCGTAAACACACCCATTTAAAAAAACAGAAAGGCATATCTACAGGAAAAATAGAGTCTATTGCCCTATTTAAGAGGGTTTTCCTCAATTTAAAAACCTCTATATACAGACACACTGATTTGGTCGGTGGGCCATGAAAGAAAAAAAAAAAAAAACCTCAAATGAAAAAGAAACAGACCCTGCACGCCTTTAACAAAAGAGCGTATTGTATTTCACATGAATGTGGTTATCTTTACAGGACTGGAAACATCTAAAAAGATCAGTGTTTAATGTAGAATACATCCATTTAGGTGATATGACAGCATAATGTTCGCAGGAATGCACGTCAATCATCTACCTTCACATTTAATCGGTCACTTATTGTGTCAGTTTTAAAAGAAAAACATCTTTTTTCCACTCAACTCAAATCCCTCTCCTGCCAAAGAGGGAGGTCTTAAAGACTTATTTCAGATGATAAATCAGTTCAATTATCCCAATCATCCCAATTTTCACTTTTGTCTCTTTTTCTTTCTCTTCCCTAGCAGAGTGGGAACCAAGGTGTCTTTGAGTGACAGCGGGGGATATTGTAAATTGAACTTACTAATTTAATGTAAAGATTACTCAAATGGAACCTGGATAATTATTTCATAACAAGTGCTCAAATGGCTCTACAGCTCCTGTCTATATTACAATATCCAACCTGATTTGAAGCAAACAGCAATACCAAACACATGGATAAAGTGAGGAGACCTTTTTTGTTTGCTTATCACCTAAGGGTGTGTTTGAAAACAGCACCTCAGACAGAAGCAACGGATACTTCTTTAAAAACAAAAAGACTCACAAACATTCATATCCTCTGATCAGCAGGCATTAGCCAAACTAGGTCAGCTTTACAAACACTGTAGTGCTTTAAATTGTCATTGAAACGTGAAACAAAAACTATGTATGCCCTGGAAGAGACCTTAAAGGTGGGGTAGGTAAGTTTCAGAAACCGGCTCGAGATACACTTTTTGTTATATTCCATGGAATGCTCTTAACATCCCGATAGCAATGAATATCTGAAGTGCTTTGACAAAAAATCCATACAAAAATTTCATCTGTGGAAGCCGTAATACTGTAAAAAGTACAACCAATCAAAAGGGGTGAGAAGTGCAGAGGCGCTGCCTGCTGGCTTATCTGTGGTTAGTCTCTGTACTCTGGTGTCACACTATCAGGGGTATGGATTTCATTTCAGGGGGGCTGGGGGGAGTGGGCTACTTCCCGCTGCTGCTTTTGGGGAAACAATGGAGAATTATTAGAGAGAAAACATGCTTTTGTTTGAGCTGTAACTGCACATCCAGATAAAAGTAGCACTACTGTATATTTTATTCATTGTGTGGCAGAATAACTGAAGAGGCTGCACTATTTAGTTGTCTAAAGTAAAGATGTATACCCTGTAGCCTTTGTTATTATGCTCCATCAAAAATATTATTGACAACCTGCCGTGTTGGTTTCAGGCTATTGTGACGAAGTGCAAATTCTTTAATACAAAGATCCTTGAATGCAAGAACTGACATTTGAAAGATAACACAATCTTACATTGTCAATGATGCAAACCTTATGTTCAATGGGTTTTCAAAGACAATGGCAACTTAAAGGTGGGGTAGGTTTCAGAAACCTGCTCGAGATACACTTTTTGTTATATTCCATGGAATGCTCTTAACATCCCGATAGCAATGAATATCTGAAGTGCTTTGACAAAAAATCCATAAAAAAATGTCATCTGTGGAAGCCGTAATACTGTAAAAAGTACAATACGGCAATGTCGCCCTGTCTGTCAGCCTTCCATCTCGTGCACGCACAAATGCATCTCGTGCCCTCATTGGGCGTGCCCTCATTGGGCGTGCATTGCAGCAGTACTTCAATGACTCGCCAGCAACAGGCGGCCACTTTCACCAGTCTGCTGACGTTATGTGCGCGTACTTTCAAATTTTAGTGCACTCGAGCCGGTTTCTGAAACTTACCTACCCCACCTTTAAGCAAACATGAAAGCCGTTGAATAATCAGATTACAAGTCTACAGCTGTGCTTGCTGCTCTGAGGCTATACTTATCGAAATGCTAATAGAAGAACATGTAGTGTGTTGTTGCAGGTATAATGTTTACAAGGTTTGATGCTAACCTTTGCTAGTGTAGCACAAAAGAGCTTCTAAAGATTAGATATAGATAGATAAAGACTAATATCTTCAGTTTCAGGTATTTTGTCGCAGACCAGGTATTTTTATAATTAACGTTATTGACATCATTAAAGAAAAGGTAAATAATTACCAAAGTAAAAGCAGTACATCCTGATAGCCTCATGAGCATCTGTAATATAATCCATCCAACAGTTGCCAAGACTTATGGTTGAATCCAGAAATATGACCATTATGGAGTGACCAAAGTCAATAGTATTCAGCCTTTATCATGAATATTTCTACAAAATGTCATGGCGAAAGCTGTTTTGTTTTTATGGACCAAAAGGGCATGTCACTAACTTGTCTAAAAATCTTTCTTTGCAAGGTCACAAAATACATTATTAAATTATTTGTTTTTCAGAATGTAATCAAGTGGCTACCGCTGCAGTTCAAGGAAGTAATCAGCCGAGTGTGCAATAAGTAGATGTGCTCTCGAGGGATATCTTTTTTGCAATACCAAGATCAATAGTTAAACCCTGCAGTCAAATCTACATACATCAATGTGTATTACAATTATTCTGTGTTTCAGTATTTCACAACTTTTTAAAGAATATCTTTGATTATGTTGACAAACTACAGTAAACCATTAGTACATCTGTTTCTCATTGTTTCAGATTATGTATTGATTTATTAATCAATCAAGCTGTTTCCCTCAACCTAAGGTATCATAAATCAGCATTATTATTGCATTAAGCATCAGAGGGAGTTTTCTTCTCTGTTACCTTGTGATTGGTTTTGCCAAGCTTTCTTTAGTTCATGTTTACGGAAGTTGTGTGGCTCTTACTACAAATCTGAAAGGGAGTCTGATACTCAATGTGCTGTCAATAAACAAAAACAAAAACAAAAAAACAACGTTCACCTATGTTCAACTTGAGAACAGAAGAAATCATATTTGTACATTTAAAACTAAAGGCATGATCACTTCAGGTATGTGCCCTAAGTATGTAGGTGGTAGTAATTATTTTCTCTATTATGTTTTTAAAAAAATAGCACTATCAAATAAAAAGTAAAACACATGATTTACAACAGAAGAAAAACACTTACAACTAATTAGAAGCATTACAAGTCTTTAGCTTTAAACTAATTGTTTAAAAAGCTAAGTGGCTTCTAATATTATATCAAAACATGTTTTCTATTTTGTGCTATGTAATCAGAATTATTATTGTGTTGTTATTGCTCACTCAGTTCATTAGTTTTAGCGTATGGTTTTAGCCTGAAAGATTATTGCTTTTTAGCTTCCGGCCACCAGTGGCAGCACTGAGAGCAACAGGTCAATTGGGTAATCAGAGAAGAAATTAGGCTATGCGCCATATTGGTTTTTAAACAGGTTGTATCCATGGTTGTATCCTACATCCATGGATTTACCTGCACACAAGTTAGACAGGCCGACAGAGTTCAGCTGCACCTCACCTTACTCCAGGACCGTGATAAGCAGTAATATGACGCACATCATGTAGCATTTTTATGAACATATGGTCTTCAATCTGCAGACAATTGAGATACAATGTGACATTTTGAATGAGGATCATAATCCATCACTTTTTGTGTTGTCACTGCTGTAAATAAAGTCCGACCTGGCGACCAAATACAAAGACAACTTTAACGACTTCATTGATCTGTTTGCACAACGTCGAGAAGATGCTCATCTAAAGGTAAGCGACGCATTTTATATCAAATGTGCAGTGTGATACAGTTTGCTGCTTAGAGGTTTGCTCGTGTGGTTTGTTTGGCTTGTTGCACAGCTGCTGTTGTTTGCTATTTCTGCCATACTCTGTGTAACTTCTTGAAGTCCTTTAATCTTGTTGTGTAGGAGTTTATGTTACTGCTCCTTGAGAGACTGAGAGCTTTGTTTGGGTGCATTGATTTAAGTATTGTTTGTGCAGATATAACATTAACTAGCAATGGGTTTAGCTCAACTTCACTACAAGGCAAGGCAAGTTTATTTATATAGCACTTTTCAACGCAAGGCAATTCAAAGTGCTTTACAAAAAAATGAAAGACATTAAGCATTAAAAAAGAAAAGCTAATAAAATAAGCATTAAAAGGGAAAATACATGGATAAAAGTTACAGTGCAGTCTAAGATATGAATAGTTCAATTAAAAGCAGCGACAAAAAGAAAAGCCTTCAGCCTGGATTTAAAAGTAGTCAGAGTTGTAGCGGGCCTGCAGGTTTCTGGGAGTTTGTTCCAGATATTTGGAGCATAATAACTGAACGCTGCTTTACCATGTTTAGTTCTGACTCTGGGGACAGAAAGCTGACCAGTCCCTGAAGACCTGAGAGATCTGGATGGTTCATAATTTAGCAGGAGGTCAGAAATGTATTTTGGGCCTAAACCATTCAAAGCTTTATAAACCAGCAGCAGTATTTTGAAATCTATTCTTTGACACACAGGAAGCCAGTGTAAAGACTTCAGAACAGGAGTGATGTGATCCACTTTCTTAGTGTCAGTGAGGACTCGAGCAGCGGCGTTCTGAATCAGCCGCAGCTTCCTAATAGATTTTTTAGTGACACCTGTGAAGACACCATTGCAGTAGTCGAGTCTACTGAAGATAAAGGCATGGACAAGTTTTTCCAAATCCTGCTGTGACATTAGTCTTTTAATCCTAGATATATTCTTTAGGTGATAGTAGGCTGATTTAGTAACTGTTTTAATGTGACTGTTGAAACTCAGGTCAGAGTCCATGACTACACCTAGATTTCTGGCTTTATCTGTTGGTTTGAACATTGCAGACTGAAGCTCAGCGCTAACTTTTAAACGTTCTGCCTTGGCTCCAAAAACCATTACCTCATTACCACTACACAACTTGACATAAATTGTTGTTATTAAGTGATTTTCTGCAGAGATTTGGCATTTGGGCCTGATGGGTCTGTGGTTTGTTTAGTAGCTTTTGTACATTAGGATGTCTGCAATTTACTCTGGCTGTTGTACAGTATAACAAGCCAGTAAAACAACAGCTTAGTCCTTTGGTGTTACAGGATGTTTAACCAGTTATCTGATAGTGAAATAGGCCTTAACATTATGATACAATTATGAATTGTATATTAGTGTCCTGGCTGACCTGAATTGACCTCAGCAGCTGCAAAATGGCATGCTGAGAGACCTTTGGGGCTCTTTCAGTTTCCAGATGAAGCTCTTTGAAATGAGAGAAGTGTAAACTGTGACTGTTTGTAATTTGGAGAAACATTGTTGTACACCGTTCCCTGGTTAACAGTCGAGTTTACAGGAACCAAAAAGAGATAAGCATAGACAATCATTAGCCATATATAACTTTTCTTACTTTTGAGAAATAAAGAAATAAAACTCCCATGATTTACTGTTCCACACAACACATTTGGGTACCACTTTACAATAAGACTACCCTTATAAAGGGTTTACGAATAGTTTGTAATTAATTTATTAATTAGGTTGTGAACACTTTATAAATCATTAATAAGCTTTTATAAGACATGAGATAAACAGGGCACCTCTGACCGGTTGCTTGCCAAATAGTGAGCCCACATTTATATGTACTGCTAAGCCTTATATTGTCTATAGCTTACTTCGTCTTCTTCATCAGCCAGCATCCTTGGTATCTTGTTCACTGAGTTGATTCTCGCTAAGTAGCCACTATAAGGCTTAGTCATCTTGCCAAATAGTGAGCCTGGGTTGATGTATGAAAACTACGTTAGAACTGGTTATAAATGGTTCTTAATGATTAATAAAGTGTTTACAACCTAATTCATAACCTAATTATAAACCCTTTATGAATCCTTTATAAGGGTAGTCTTATTGTAAAGTGGTACCCACATTTATTTACTTTTAATTGCATATAGTGCAGGCTATAGCACTATTTTCCTTAATTTTAGAGAGACAATTTAGAGCAGGAGTTTTAATTAAAGTGAACTAAGACCTGACTGACAAAAAGTCAACAATTTGTACTGAAGCAATAGGGCACGGATGTGGGCACGATGGTAGACAGATTGAGTAAACTGTCCTCATCTGCAGCTAAAATAAACATAACATGATCTTTTGGACGCCAACTGTCAGCAGTGATCCAAGGTTGTGTGTGAGGATATTCAACCCAGTCTCATAAAAAGACGTGTAATAACTACGTTGGTCCACAACGTAGGACGTAGTATTTCTACAAAAACGCCTCTGAAATTGTAAGATCCCTACGTTTTTTCACCATTCATTCCAATGGCTGGTGCTATGTCACGTGATCTTCACATTTCTCCCTGCAGAAAAAAAAAACATGGCCGAACTTCATTTTATTCTCGGTGTAAAATGCCTATTTTAAAGTTAGTTTGGCCATTAAAATGCCTTTTGATGTCATTTGATGCGAGAAAAATGAGTTGTTATTTCAGATTGTGTGCAGTGGATGTACATGATCTTTAGTTTGCTAGTTATTACGAAGATTACTTCAGGAAATTGTGTCGATACAACGTTTTCATTGTTACCAAGGTGGTTGCTAGGGACGCTGCTATCGATATTATTTCTGTTATGTTGTGTAACTGTTATGTTGTGTAACTGTTTAATGGTGTTATCTTTATTGCTACCCCCTTTCCCCGTCAATGTATAGTTTAACAAAATCCGCATCTAAAATTGTGGCATAGATACGTTATTTTCCCCTGTGCTATTCTCCATTTACTCAACAATAACACATAATTATCCTTGTGTTTATTTATTTGTTTGATTAATAAACACAAGTTGGAGTCCGTCAGGACCGAGGGTCGGAGCAGCTCATTTGCTTTACAGAATATTACACCCGGAAGTAAGTATTCTCTCCGCTTCGCTTGACAAACCCCGTGATAGTCCTCAAGCTCTGTGATTGGAGAGTGTGCAGAGCGTCGAACAGCACTTGAAATGGGATGGAACCACGGCAGACTGTCCAAAACTGGATTTGAACGGGTCCACCCCGTCTCCCCCACCCCGTCCCCAGAACTACACGTGTTGGCTATTGTGTGTTTTGCAACATGTTCTATGGCACGTCTCTCTACTGGGAATTGTAGTTTTAAAAGACGTTTTCATATTTCCCATAATAAGAAGTGGCCAGTATTAAACTGTACATCCCTGGAGATTTAGGGGATAGGAAACACTCAAATTTAAAACATAATTAATAAATGGGTGAAAATTGCTTGTGCCTGTCAGGGTGCGTGGAAAAGGTAGGACCCAAATGCAGAATTTTTACAAAAAGCGAGCTTTATTAAATAATAAAAGCTGTGTCAAAAGGCAGTATCCAAAATATCCAAAAACAAATGAGCAGCACAAGGAACATGGACCGTGGAATAACATGGAGGGAAAACAATGGACCGACATGGAACACAGGGGAAGACTAGACTAAATACACAGAAGGGTAATCACAGGACAAGACACAGCTGGGCAGGGGAGGAGAAACACAAGGACAACAGGTGAACACAATGAGACAATCAGACATACCAGGGAAACTAACGACAGGGAGGAGGACCAGACAAAACAATGCAAGGCAAGTTTATTTATATAGCACTTTTCAACACAAGGCAATTCAAAGTGCTTTACAAAAAACGAAAGACATTAAGAAAATGGCATTTAAAATCAGTCATTAAAAATAAAAGCTAATAAAATAAACATAAAAAGAAAAAATACATGGATAAAAGTTAAAGTGCAGTCTAAGATATGAATAGTTCAATAATAGTAACCCTGTAATAGTAAACAACAGTCAAACTTTGATAGCAAATGTTCATTCAGTCGTACTGACTAACCAAAAGTGTCCTATGAATACAGGTTAACTTCACAGATTATGGTGATAAAGATGGGTAACCAATACCTTCAGTAGTGCTGTTATAAAATAAAATTCAAGATGCAAGTTTTCTTTTCTAAACATTGCAGCAGTAATATCACGTGCATAACATTCACAATAAACAGAACCCAAAATTCAGCAGACTCAGAGTCCATCTGTGTTTCCCTATTCATTTTCTCCCCCCCGAAGGCCATAGGTGTTTTTTTTTTTATCATTCACCCCCAGAGGTCATTGTGAAACACCCAAAACACTCCTGTCTACAAGTCCAACCTAGTGGCCGGCTTACTGACACGGCCAGACCTGGTCTGAACACGTCCTGGTGTTGGTGTATGGGTTGTCACCTCACTTGGTTTCAGGGTAACAGTCTCTGGTGTGTTGGCGCTTACAGGCTGGGAAATCGCCACAGCACTCTCTGCTGGTGTTAGTGGGATGTGCTGTGCAGGTCGGGAAGTTGGTTCTGCCCGGAGATGAAGTCGGTACCGCCGCAGCACTGCACCTCCTTGTGTGTTAATGAGGTAAGACCTCGGAGTAACACACTCTTTTGAGACGATCGCAGGTGTCTTCCAGGACTTCTCGTTGTCGAGCTTTGTGTAGACTGTGTCTCCTGGCTGTAGAGCTGGTAGATGCCTGGCACCATGTCGTCGGTTGTAATAAAAAGCTTGTTTTGCTTTCTCACTCGTGTCCTTTAGTTTGACAATCTGTCTGTTAGGCCATTTAGGCCGTAGATTTTTCTCGAGTGTCGGGAGCGTCGTTCTGATCTTTCTCCCCATTTGCAGTTCTGCTGGACTGACTCCTGTGGTAGTACAGGGAGTGGATCTATAGCACATAAGGGCTATCAGTGGATCTTCCTGACGAAGGATTCTCTTAGCGGTCTGTACTGCTCTTTCTGCATGACCGTTTCCTTGAGGATGGTGAGGACTAGACGTGATGTGTCTGAAGTCCAACCGCTGTGCCAGCTCCCGGAATTCTGCACTGGAGAATTGGGGACCATTGTCACTCACAACCTCTTCAGGAATTCCGAACCTAGCAAAGGTCGTTTTAAGTCTCTGGATGACAAGGGCACTGGTCGTAGATGGTAGTTGTGGTATTTCCAGGTACCGTGAATAGTAGTCTGAAATAACAAGGTAGTTGTGCTTGTTATGTTCTCAGAGGTCGAGAGCGATTTTTTTCCACGGACGATCAGGCAGCGGTGTGTCTCGAGTCTGGCGTCGTGCTGTTCTGTCGATATCCCCCAGGATATCGTCCATGAAGACTTCAACGCCTTCCAGCCCCTGCAGAGTCTCTAGCATTTTCCGCTGGAAGATCTCAGGCGCACTGGAAAACCCGAAAGGTAGCCTTTTAAAACAGTCCCTGCCAAACGGTGTTATAAAGGTTGTTAATTTACAGCTGACTGGGTGCAGTGGGATTTGCCAGAACCCACTTGCAGCGTCGAGAGAGGAAAACACAGTTGCACCACTTAGCTTTGCAGTTATTTCATCAGAGGTAGGTAAGATGTAGCGCTCTCTTTTTACTGACTCATTTAGTCTTTTCAGGTCCACACAGATCCTGGCTTTGCCTGTGGTTTTCTTTAGAACGGGCACCATAGGAGCACACCATTCAGTAGGCTGTGTTACCTTCTCGATGATACCGTTCTTCTCCATCCTCTGCAGTTCCTCTTTTACCATCTGTAACGTTGGGAAGGGCACACGACGTGCTGTATGCACTGCATATGGTTAAGCCCCATCCTTTAATTGGATTTTAACAGGTTCAGTTTTTAGTGTGCCGTGCTCACCATAGGCTTGAAGGTGTTCACTGGTAGTGAATATCACTTCATCAACAGGCCTCTCCAGGTTCATCTCCACTGACAAATCCCGGCTGATTAGGTTATTGACACTCTGGCCACGGACTACATATGCTTCAAATAGGTAGTTATTTCCCTTGTAACTAACTGTAGCATTAAAGCGTCCCAGACACAACAGTTCACCTCCTGGGCTGTCTAATGGGATGTCAGCTGGTTTCAGTGTGTGAAATGCATCCTCACATAAGATGCTGACATCAGCTCCTGTGTCAATTTTAAATTCCATTGGAGTAGAATCCACCTGGAGCTGTATTGTCCACAGCTCTTTCTCATCTACACTGCACACTGAGCCTAAGAAATAATGGGTCTGCTCAGCCTATACAATCCCTGTGACCTCATTCACTGATCTATTGCTGTTTCGGCACACTGGCCCAATGTCCTATTTTACTGCACTTGTGGCATGTAGCTTTAGCTGCAGGACACCCTTCTTCCTTGCTATGCTGTGATTTCCCACATTTACCACATTTCCTTTCACTTCCCCCCCATTTTCTGTCTTTTGTCTTGCCTTGATGTTGTTGAGGTTTCCATTTGTTCTTTTTTTCTTTGAATCTCACCTCCTGTACTGATCCCACTGTGTCTTCCTGCAGACTCACTTGTGCTGCGACCTCTTCTGACTGCCTGACGGTCCATATCGTCAGTGCTAGTGTTAGGTCCGCCGTCAGCTGCAGCCTGCGCGAGAGCTCTCTGTCTCGTATCCCGACAACAATTCGGTCGCGGATATTCTCATCTCGGCTTACGCACACTCACAGTGTTCAGATAGATCATACAGGGCTCGGATGAAACCCTCTGCCTTCTCCCCTGGCCGCTGGACCCGCTGGTGGAAACATGCCCTCTCGTGGATAATGTTCCTCCTCGGGAAAAAGTACTCGTTGAACTTTCCCACCACAACGGCAAAGTCATCGCCGTCATCTTCTTCGGCAAAAGAGAAAGACTTGAATATGTTTTCTGCCTCGTTGCCCATGGCATAAATCAGGCAGCTCACCTGCACTCTCCCGTCATCTTTGTCGAGTTTAGTAGCGAGTCTGTACCGCTCAAAGCGTTGCCTCCATTCTGGCCATCAAACGAAAAGTTCGCTGGGGGATTAAACTTGGCCATTCCGCCATCTATATTCCTCTACTTTGTCTTGTTTCATTCCTGTGACTCACCGGTCACTTCTGACACCATGTAGAATGATCGAGGGTCGAGTATCTTTCACGACTCAGGTTTATTGTACAGTAAGTCAAGACATTACAGTAGGCAGCAACAACTCAACTCGCGGGCTTACTCTGAAGTCAAGCAATCCCTCGCATGCCGTAAAGCATGTCGCAACACTGTCATAACAGCCTTAACTCTGTATGCATTGTATGCATATGTGACACCATGTTTGTATAATTGAGTTAACTCTGTGTGTTGCTGCTAGCATACATAACACCTGACGTGGAAACGTTACTCGTGGATGGGGCTACAGCGCTACTAGAAAGACAGTCGAACCCGGTGCATTCCTCCGTCTGGATGTGGTGCACTTTTGATAAATGTTTAGACACATTGCTCGTGTTACCGCCCTTACATGCTAAACACTTATTGCACTCTTGGTAACGAGCATTGTCCACCTCAAGATGGGTAACATTTAACCACACCTTGGAGTGCTTCTCTCCGCCATCCCCGCCGTGTGTTGCTGCATGTAGCAGCTGCGTGTGTGTAAACTGCCCCGCCCCCTCGCACACAGATGGGAGAGAGAGATCTCATCTCGATTGGAAAGATCAAAAATACACCGACCATAGACGCATTTGTTTGTCTTTTTGCATGTTAGAAACGAGTTGGCGACACTAAGACTGCGAGATAATGTTTGTGTAGCAATAATACATGACCTTTCTCTTTCTCAACTCGCTACTCGGAGGGAAGTCGCTGTCATATGCCTTGTGAACACTCCGATAATGCCTCTCCACGTTACCTTTCTTTGGAAAAGCGACGCTTGCTTTACAAATAAGACAAATAACCTTTGAATGTGACATCACAAAAAAATATTCTTCCTCCCATTCTGGGTGGAAGTGGTATGTCTTTAGCTTTTTGCTCGGTCCCGCACTCATTTTGTTGTTTGTCTCTTGTGTGTCTCTTTAACTTAATTTGAGTTTTCCTGGCACTTGACTGATTTTGTATCACTTTGCATTCTGGGTTAACAGGCTGGAAAGCGATAGGTCGCTTTTTCTGTCAATCAAGTAAACTCCTGAATGAAGTGGCAAGGAGGCCAAGGGAGGAGGGATCAAAACTTGTTTTGTCTATTTCAACGGAGCTGGATTTTTTTGTTTATGAATGACTCGCGATCTACCAGCATTGCCCCCGCGGTCTAGACACTAAGCTTGTTTGTACTAATTATAGCTGATGATACATAGAGCCATCAGCTGGGGCTTATCATATGTCAACCAAATTCATTTGGTGTGCTGTTTGGTCCATTTTGCGAGGCTTTCTGATAAGTTTGGGTGTTATGAAGAGGTCACTGTCTCTTTGTAGTTAATGAGCAACCATTAGGTAATCAGTCAACCTGCATTTAGTTAACCCTGACAAAAATACTGCCCTGTCTCCAGCAGTCTAGTTTAAACAGGATAATAAACCACAGTGAGACTGAGATGTGAACTGTTAGCTTCACAAAAATGGGGAAATAATGACACAGATAGGTGACACATTTTCTGGTTGAGCGGGCCTAAGGCAGTGAGGCAGCACTAATAAGGTGACATAGTGAACTCGGATCAAGGTAGTTTAGCTTAGTGACTTACTATAATGTGGCACAGAAAGGTGGAGAAGAAATGCCTGCCAGCTGGGTAACATGGAAGTCTGGAATAAAAGCCTTGAACCTTGAAGCTTGAATGGAAGTCTTTTTACGGTATGTCTTGGTTTCCCATCAGAATTGCCCTGCAGCAAAATACACATCTTGCAAGGAAAATAAGAATACTGAATCATTTTAAAGAAGGTTAATCAATTTAACTAAAATAAATAAGATGTATTGTTATTACATAAAGGGAAATTCAGGTGTACCAATTGTTAGGTTTTTGAAACATCAGAAATGTTGCACAATACCACACCCAAGACAATATTTTTCCAAATGGAGAAACCTAGACTTTTTAAATAAATGTCATTGTTGGCACAGCAGCCATTACCAGCAAAGGTCTAGATAGCCTTGGACTAATACTACGGAGGAATAAAAGACGCCACACACTTGCATTGTATTTCACATGACACTGACTGAGTTCTCCGAGTGAGCCAGCAATGATCCCTTTATTAGAACCAGCTGTGTGATTGACAGATATGACAGATATGACGTCAGCATAAGAGCATTCAAGAGATGAATCGTTCACAACAGTTCAACACCCCCACTTGATCTTATTCTGACAACCTTTGACATACATTTACACTTTTTTTTTTTCATTTTAACCTTCAACACCAAAAATGAAATACAAACTTTTCAATCATGCCCTTTGTTACAGGCTTGGTTAAAATATCAGCTACCATTTCTGTTGTTAGGCAGTATTCAATAATAAAGTTTCCATCACTAACTGCATATCGAACAAAATGATATTTGATATCAACATGTGTACACCTTTGACGACACACAGGATTCTTTGATAGTGCAATTGCCCCTTGGTTGTCCTCAAAGATTGTCACTGGTGCATAATCATTTCCACTGTCCATTCCTTTTAATAATTGCACAAGATAAAAACGTTCCTGTGTAGCAGCTGCCAATGCCATATATTCTGCTTCACATGTGGATAAAGCAACTGTAGGCTGTTTCTTAGATTTCCAGGAAATAACAGGTCCTGTCTGACATAGACTAAAACAGTACCCAGTTGTGCTCCGTCTGTCATTTTGATCTGCTGCCCAATCAGCATCACAATATGCAACAAGTTTTAGTTTTGAATCACTTGTAACACAACTCCTGGTCTACAGTTCCCTTCAAGTATCTCAACACATGTTTTGCTGTTACCATATGCTGTTCTTTTGGTTCGGATAAGTGTTGAGATAACTTACTGACAATAAAACTTAGATCAGGTCTAGTACATGTCATCACATAAATCAAGCTGCCTACCACTTCACGATACCTCTTTTGATCAACAGATTCACCTTCATTGTCAAATTGTTGTTTATACTCGCATGGAGTCAGACATGTCAAACCTTTGCAATATTTTCATGATGTACCTTTTCTGGTTCATCTTTATTTCACCATCTGTCTGTGTGAAATCAATGCCTAGAAAGTTCTTAAGTTTGCCAAGATCTTTCATCTTAAATTTGGCTCCCAAAATGTCTTTTACATTTTGGATTGTTTGACTGTTGCTTCCTGCAATGATAAGATCATCAACCCAGATTATCAAAATAATCCTTTCACCTTTAGATGTCAGTTTACTGTAAACACAATGGTCAGCCGGATTTTGAATAAAACCATTTTCACTTAGATAATCATGGAGCATTTTATTCCAATTCCGTCCTGATTGTTTCAGACCATACAGTGATTTGTTAAGTTTACAGACCAGTTTCTCCCCCTTCTCTGACTTAACCTCAAATCCTTCAGGTTGTTCCATAAACAACTCACAGTCTATAGGAGCATGTAAATATGCCGTTTTAACATCCATGTGATGCAATTCTAAATCATGTTGTACTGCGATTTGCATTAGACTACGTACAGATGTCATATTTGCAGTTGGAGAAAAGGTTTCCTTATAATCAATACCAGACACTTGACTATAGCCTGTTGCTACATACCTGGCTTTGCATGTTTTAACTGGGTTCTCTTTCACTGTGTAAACCCATCTGCCCCCCACTGCATGTTTACCTTCTGGCAGTGTGGTCAAGGTAAATGTGTCATTTTCCCTTAGTGAATCCATTTCCTCCTCCATAGCTTTAGCCCATAATTGAGAATTTGGTGATGAATGTTTGGGGCACATCACAAATAACGCTATAACAGTAATCAAAGGTTAGTTCTCCTTGGTCATCTTATTCGACTTTACACTCATAATCCTTCAAATATTGAGGAGGTTTTCTTGCCCTTTGTGGATAAGATGTCCTCTGGCTACTTTGGCCTTCCCCTTAGCAAAAAAATCTATAACATCCTATAGAATCCTATAGAATCTTGTAGAAATCTATAGCATGTTATAGAACATAGTTGTATTTGTAAGGCATGCTAAAGAATTATATAGAATACTATAGAAATCTCTAGATCATTCTGTAGAATACTATAAATGTGTACTTTTCTATAAACTTCTATTATTAAAACTATAACAATCTAAAGAATTCTATAGGACAGAACGGACTCATGACATATCTGTAGAAATCTATAGAAATTTGTAGAAATCTATAGCATTCAAAGAAAACATGCATGACATTTTCTCTCTGATGCAACCTATACTAAATTCTATAGAATGATATACAACTCGTCTTTAAATTGGAATAGAGAAAATGTGCCCAATCAAATTATGTAACCTACACATAACCATATACAACATATTGGAATGGAACTCTAAACTGAATGAATGTCACTGTCCTTGTATTCTGATGTAAATGCTCCAGCATTTCTGTGACTGCATCTGTATGTATACATTGATCACTTTTGTTATGTAACTAATTATCTGTTACAACTGCAGATTAAAGCTAAGTGACATATAACAATATCTATTGTTAGTGTGAGTCTGTTATAAACAACTCATTGGAGTCTGCAGTACTCTACTCTGTTTTGCAGTCTATTATACACTGTAAAAAAAGATCGTAATTTTACAGGAAATAACTGTAAATGTTTATAGTAATTATCATGTTTTTTTAAATAACTTGCAAAATCCTGTAAAATGGCAGATATTAACTATAAATTAACAACCCAAAACATTATTTTCAGTATTTTGACAATAACCACAAATAACGTTTATTTCCTCTTTTTTTTTTACAGTAAATTTACTATATAATATTTACAGTAGTTTTGCACTTTCAGAAAATAAAAAGTATTATCTGTAATTAAATGTGTAACTCGTAATATAAAAGTGTATTACTATTATAAGACTTTAAGATTGTCTTTGTAATTTTAAGGTAATCATAAAACTGTTAAAAAAAGCCTCAAATAAAAAAAACGTAAAATGTAATTAAAACCTTTTTACATAAATCATTTTCTCAATATTCGATTGAATCCACCACAAACACAAAATATCCAATGTTGAAACAAAAGTAAATAAATATGTTCTCATTAAATTCCTAACTTACTATATTGTAAACATATACAGTTGACAATATCATTAAAAAAAAAAATTGATAGAAAGTGGAGACATTTCTGCAGGGAGGACCAAGGTTTAAAACACACACTGTTATTTACTCAACAAGTCACAGTTATCCTTGTTTTATTTATGTTGCTGTTTTCGTTTTCCTTCCCCCCCCCCCCCCCACCCCCCATTGGTCAATATACAGTAATAAGCCTTAGTTTTACAGTATAACATATGGTTTTCGGATTCTGGCCGACAGCCAGAGCTACGGCACTTGAAATAGAATTCAGCCAAAACACGGCAGACAAGTCAGGCATGTTTGGAATGAGTCCACAACACTCCTGATTGGTTAATATAAACGTAATCGAAGAAACCTGCCAATGAGAACTGTCCGCACCTGTCGTTCACATTTGAAACATCCACGTCAGTTTGAGCGGGTCTCCTCCTGCGAGCTACAGCTGTCTGTGTGTCTACTGCAGGAGTTTATGGATTAATATCGGGATTGTTTTACACGTTAAATATGAGCATCGGGACGTCAACAAAGAACAGAAGACTTGAGATCTGGTGAGTCCTGCAACTGTAATGGAGTTAAATATGTATTTAGATAATCCTTAGTTTGTGAATGTTTTATTTTTTATTTAAGGTTACGTTTCTTCTTCTATTTAGATGAGTTTCTTCCCGTTAAGTTGGTATTCATCATTAATAGGTTGTTAAATGTTAAGAAGCCCTGAGATGCTGTTTCTTGCAAGATGTTGCGCCTGGGAAAACTGGCTTAACAGGTGACTGCTAACGTTAGCTTACAGCTTATTGAAGTGCTGCCGCGCCACCCTCTCGTCTCCAACACGGGAGAAGTACACATAAACATGCAGCGGGGTGTCACAATGTTGTCGCCAAGTTTAATCAACGTTTCACAGCTTTCTTATAGCGGAATCTAGTTTGTTAATGTTCAGTAACAGCTAGCATAGCATAAACAGCTAACCGCTAACGTTCGGCTAACTTGCTAGTTAGCTCTGCTCTATATATTACAAGCTAACATGACTAGCTAATGTCACACTGTGTGAAGTAAAATACTTTTTGTATTACTACATCATAGATGCTTGGTCCAAATCACTGCTAAAATTTATTATTTTTGAAAATGTATAGTAAAGAAACACTCAGCCATGCATGAAATAACATAGCAAAAATAATACGGGTAATGTTTGACCCATGTTGTGCCTTAGAAGTGTAGTGATACAAACATGATTTTTAGTCAAAAAGTAAGAAAGGGAAAAATACAAATTGGTGTTAATCCAAAACAGGTTAATTGAGGAATACCTGGAATCCTGAATGGTTAAAGTAATTTATTGCAAATATATTTACAATTAAAACTAATTCGGGTCACTTTTAACACATGTTGGTTGTATGTTGTGTAACAAAGGGTTAACATGACAGCTGTGATGTTCACTCTTTTGACAGAGCACCAGTGGACAGTGAGGACTATGGAAGAGAAGCTGTGATGGCTTTGTGTGGAAAGCTGCTGACGCCAGCCTGTGTCCCTAATCAGTTTCTCCAGGCAGCACCCAGCTATTCTTCCATCTTGCAGATGAAAAGACTTTGATATGTGAGTAATAACTAACTTGTGTCTAACATAGTATTGAATGTGGTTTAGTAAAGTATTTAAAAATACCCCACATTGTACATGTACAGGACAATCAGACCTTGTTCAACAAAGATCATCAGACAATTGTTTTGTCTTTGAGGTACAGCCGCAGCAGAGAGTCTGAGTTTGAAGAAAGCACTAACATTTTATTTACTGTTGTTTAATCAATCAATATTTACTGGTCTTGAATTTCCTCACTGGATTACAAAATGCTCGAATCTTATTGTACAGGGACATTATGCAGATTTAATCACCTGAAGATGAAAATATAGATTCATCGATATGTACCATTTTAAGGAAATAGACTGTTGGTGGTATTGACCGAAGCTCCGCAGCTGTAGCTAGGTGCTGCTAATGAAAACTCAAGTGCTCAATTTGTTGGTTTTTCTTTATTATTAAGAATTGAGCAAGCATATCTTCCTCTTCGAAATCCCAGTTGTACTTCGCTAACACGTAGTGCCTGGGAGGGTGCGTTTGATTGTTCCCACCCTTACCTCACTTATGGACTAGGTCATGTTAGACAAGCAATCTAGTGGTTAGTTTTAGGGTCACTTCCATTGTTTTATTTTTTATTTATTCACTTTAAGAGAAAGGGATTTCAGAAACAAGTCTCACAAGTTTGGCTCGAGGTAAAATTAACAAAAGCTAACTGTTGTTAGACTATGTTCCCCCCTTCTAAACTTATGAAATAATCAATGCCCTGATAATAACATCCATCATTATGGTTTACTAATAGTTATCACTTCACTTCCTCCTCCAGCACCTGGACACAGCAGGAACCTATGCCAGGATCCTGTTTGTGGACTTCAGCTCTGCCTTCAACACAACCCTCTGGCTGGAGGCTGCGCACCATCAGGACCAAAACCTCTCTCCATCAGGACCAGAACCTCTCCATCAGGACCAGAACCTCTCTCCATGAGGACCAAAACCTCTCTCCATCAGGACCAAAACCTCTCTCCATCAGGACCAGAACCTCTCGGCACCTCAACAAGGCCCGCCCCCCCCACTGACACTTTACCTCAGCCACAACGCAGACTCTGCATGGAGATCACAGGATGGTAAATAATGCTTACTGCCCATATTTTATATTCTATAATTTATTGCATTCTATTTCTTAATATAGTTCGCTATCTGTGTAGTTTTTACATTTTTTTATTTGTATGTACGACACCTCCTCATACGTGTGAACATACCTGGCAATAAACCCGTTTCTAATTCTGATCTTTTTTTCCTCTAGGTTGCACTGCCACGTCTCCAGTAGCGCAGAATGGACAGAGGAAACATGATTGGGCCTCAAGTTTTTTGCAGCCAATATACATTATCCTACAAACTTGGGATAGGAGGGTGAGTGAACAAGTTATCCATTGGTTGGAACCTACATCCCCATTGTTAGACGTATTAAATCCTGCACACTGCTCCTTCAAATTGACAATGTGAGCATATGTCACCATTTTGCAATTTCTGTTATTTTCAGTTGAGAATGTTTGAAAGTAATCGTAACAAATTCAACTTACTTTTTGTTTCTACTGTTTATAAGTATGACGTTTAAATATGAAATGCTGTATTCATTAGTTGTACTATAATTCTACAAATATTTTTATATTTTAAGTTTTCAGAGTAATTGTTTCCTACAGAACATTTTGTGATGTCATTTTGTTGAATCTGTTTGATTGGAAAATGTTAGAAAAAAGCTGTAAAATAACAGTATTCTAGCTGTAGAACTTTAGGTTCTGTATTTATTTTTAGTGTTTGATCATACAAATCTAATAAAATAAAAAAAACAGTTTTTCTCATCAAAACTTTATTTAAGGTATTTAAGACAATGGATTTTGAAAAGAGAGGAAAGTTTCCTCTAAAATCTTTAAGGACAATTTCTGTATACTAATTGCTTTTGCACTTTATTTCAGTTAAAGTATTTTTACTTTAATTTTATGGTTTTTGTTTGGCAGCCGCTGCTGCCAGTCATTTGAATGTTTTTTTACGGGGTTTTTGCACGTAGAAGTTTTAGTGTTGTACTTTTATTAAAGGTTATTGACTGTAAAAAGAGCAGATACATCTGTAAAATTCTGTAAAACCTGTAAAATCTTTAAGGACAATTCCCGTAAATTAATGTTATAAGTTCTGCAGAACAATTTCATAGAAAACAATAGCAATTTTCTATAGGATTCTATAAGTTATTTTGCAGAATCTATAGTAAAATCCATAGGTAAATTCTATAGAATATCTGCAAACATTCTATAGTATTCTTCAAAGAAGTTCTATAGAAATGTCCACAGATTCTATAGAATATAGGTCACAAATTCTATAGTATTCTACAGAATGGTATTCTACAGAACAGTTCTAAAGAAAGCATCCATGGGGTTTTCTATAGGATTCTATAGATTATTTTCTACAAAAAAACCATCTACACAGTATATATTTTCTATACTATAGTATTCTATAGATTATTTCCCAGAATCTATAGTAAAACACGTAGGCAATTTCTATAGTATATCCGCAAAAATCCTGTAGTATTCTACAGAACATTTCTATAGAATTCGTCCATAGATATTTCTATAGTATTCTATAGAGTTTTTTGCACCTGTCTGAATGTTATCACAAATCTCAGTCTCATTTTCCTGAGACTCTTTTGGGATTACATTTGCCTTTTCAATTGTTGGTAGGTGGTTTACAGCTCTCCTCATACTGAAATCTTCATCATCCGTTTCCTGCTCTGTTTGAGTCTGACTCTCAATGACACTCTTGGTGATGAATTTGACCAACCTATTTTTGAGTACTTTTCCTGTGTCCGGATAAAACACCAAATAAGCAGGGCTGTTCTTATCATAGCCTACAAAAATACCCTTTTCAGATCTTGAATCCAACTTTTTCTTGTTTTGCTTGTAAGCATTGCATGGTGACCCAAATGTTCTCATTTTTGAAAGGTTAGGCTTCTTTCCTGTCGACATGTAGTATGGAGTCTGTCCTACACGTTTGTTGTAACACCTATTTCGAATGACAGCAGCAGTCATAACTGCATATGTCCACAACTCTTTTGGTAGTTTACTCTCAATTAGCATGCATCTCCAATTTCTCTCAGCTGTCCCATTTTGATGGGGTGAATAAGGAGCTGAGGTCTCATGTCTGATGGCATTTCTACTTAGCAATGACTGAAATTGACCAGAAGTATACTCAGTACCATTATCAGATCTAATGCATTTGATTTTTCCATAAGGTGAAACGTCAGCAATGTACTTCTCAGTAGCCTTGACTGTGTCACTCTTAGATTTCAAAAAATAAACAAAAACTGCTCCTGAATAGTCATCAGTAAATGCTAATGTGTATCTGAACCCATCTTCAGCTGTAGGATCTATAGGTCCAGACAAATCTGTGTAAGCTGCAGTGCAGCCTTTGCCCTTTCATCTGGCTCTCTGCTCCTGCTCTGAGCAAATTTCCTTTTTGTGCACACTTCACATGTCAAATTAGATGTATCAGTTTTGCCTTTAATTGTCATACCCTCTGTGACCTTTTGCAATTTCAACACATCTTCGTAGTTATAGTGACCTAGAATTTCGTGCCATGTTTTGATATCATAACACCCATGACATTCATCAACATTTTCATCATTAACTGTGTTTAAATAAAACAATCTATCATACACCTTAATATCAAATGTCGTACCGTTCTCGTGAATGAGCTTGTTCTGTCCTTCTTTGAATACGGCCGTGGCTCCATTGGTCGTCGCTGCTTTGACCGAGAAAATGTCTTGGGGAAAGAATGGGACGTAAAGCGCCCCCGTCAGCATCGTCTCCACCTCTCAACCCGTATTGTCTTTCAGCCAAACTTTGGCTGCACCTCTCTTCAGCGCTATGCCAGAGGCCCTCACTCCATCAGCCAACTCCAGGACATGTTTTTGTGGCTCGAAACTCTCGTCAAAGTCTCGTCAAAATTTCTTCTGCATTCCTCAGTGCTGTGATAGCAGTCTCTGCTCGTATAATATAGTCTGTGATGCTTTCATTAGCATATTTCTGGAGAGACGTAAGCTCTGTATACAAGCTGATCACACACGGTTTTCCTGTACCTGCGTAGTGATCCCTCAGAATCTTCAACGCCTTTCTCCCATCGTCCGCTGCATCTCTCATGACCAGAGACAAACTTGTATCGTCCAACTATTGAATAAATTCAGCGTAGACTTCTTCATTTTATCAGCGTCTTCTGCGGCTCTTACCGCGGCTCCTTCTGCTGCTCCTTCTGTGGCTCCTTCTGCGTCCTCTTCGCCTCCGCCACTGTCAGGCTCTTTCAATATGGTGCTTTTCAGCCCTTGTAGAAGCAGGTGGCCAAGAAACTTTGTTTCCCACAACTCATAGTTTTTCTCATCTCCGTCAAAGCACAAACCATTCCATCGGTTTCCAAAATCCTTTCTGGGCCCATAACCTGTTGGCGCAGCAGCCATTACCAGCAAAGGTCTAGATAGCCTTGGACTAATACTACGGAGGAATAAAAGACGCCACACACTTGCATTGTAGTTCACATGACACTGACTGAGTTCTCCGAGTGAGCCAGCAATGCCCTTTATTAGAACCGGCTGTGTGATTGACAGATTGACAGATATGACAGATATGACGTCAGTATAAGAGCATTCAAGAGATGAATCGTTCACAACAGTTCAACAACCATAAAACATTTAAATGCACCTAGTGTATGACACAGCTTAAGTTAAATTAAATCGTGTTGTAAGAAAACAATATATTTTCCAGTACAAAACAATGACGCATGTCTCCCTAATGCCACTGAACTGCTGCTCTTGCCAACTCTTCGTTACACAGTTTCCTCATAAAAGGAGCTTTCATCTCTTCTGTCTATTTCATTATTTCATAATGTACCTTAATAAATGACATTTGGAAATCAGTCCCACGTTGCCATGACTGCAGAGAGCTTCGGTTATTGTAGGTCGAATTACCAGCTCTGAATATCACACTTGTCATCTCGGGGAAAAGGACATGTTGGATAATTCTCATAGCACTGAGAGCAGTATTTGATTTCAGTCACAGCAACACTGATGTGGCTGTAAAATCAACAGTAATTGTAAACCATCAGCAGGTCCTTCTATTTTGAATTCTGGGGATGTGCTGTACTGCTCGCCCAAACCACGAGGGGGCAGTATAATCCCAGATCAGAGTCTCTTAAACTGCATGTTCATAAGAACAACTACAAAACATTAAGTGAGGGGTTGTTGCCTCCTTTATACTGATTAATGGTTTTGGCAGGAAGTGATACTGAATGTTTTGCTAACTACTTAAAGTCTACTAAGTGCGGTTAATTAATCTGATGGCCATGCTTCGTGTTTTGCTAATTTCTACCTTCACACTTGTTTTCATTTCTTACATACGTCTTTTAAACCTGTGGTCATTTACAAAAAGTGGAGTGGCAATAGTTAACATTTTTGCCCGTTATTATGGACCTAATGTCGATTGCAAAATGTTATAGCTGTAGAATAATGACACCATTGGCATTTCAATTTAGTTCCCTATAGCCTCGCTTTACAATCCAGTTCTCCTGCCTCCCTTTCACAATAAAAGCCCTATACATATAATACACTGAATCATTGTCTTCAAGAAAGCATATTGCTAAAATGGTATTATAAAATATTGATAACAACTTAACCAAAAAAGTGCTAAGGTAGCAGAACAACCAAAGTAATGGTAGCAGTGGAAACTGTCCTTTGTGAACTATATATGGATGTTTATTGGTCTCCGGGATTCTTAAGGTTGCTTCTTTCTTGGACAGTAGACAATCACCATATTGCCAAGTGATTGTTGCTAACAATATGTGAATAGCAGATCAATCTTATTCATATCGGAAGGTAGTGGCGAAGTTGGCTTGTCAACTGGAAGGTCACCAGTTCAAGTCCCGGAAAGACCAAGTGCTACCAAGGTGTCCCTGAGCAAGGCACCGTTCCCTACTCACTGCTCCCCGTAAATAATGGCAGACCGCTGCTCCTAACACTAGGATGGGTCATATGCAGAGAAACCATTTTGTTACATAGTACCTGTACTACTTAATGACAATAAGTTGAATCTTCTTCTTCTTCTTCATCATATGAAAAACACAGAGAGAAAATATGTTACCACCGTCTCTGTTGATGTGATTGTTTAAAAAAAAAAATGCAGTTTGTCCTGTGTTGTTGGTAGCTCTAAGGAAAACATAAATAGATCAAGTTGTCTTTGCACAAGCGGCTCAAACCCTAATATTTGCACATCTGCTTTGTTTGTACACATGTTGTGATTGTGATAATAAGAATACAACCTTCAGAATTAGAACAATGGCATCTCCAAACGTTTACACATGAAAGCCTGTGGTGATTTTCACTCCTTGTGTTGTTTTGGGAAAATATAAAGAACGCAAAGGTGGTTTTATCAAGGCTGACTGGACATGGTGATGTGCTTCCAATGGGCAGCTGTTGGCTTGACTTAGGTCTTAAACTAAATCTGTAGGAAAGTTGTTGATATGTCTGCAGGAGAGGGAGAGACAAAAAGAGAACATGCCAACCTCTGGCCCATGCAGAGATTTCCCTTCGGGCAAATTGCTGCTTGTTGTAGCCTGAACAGCTTTGCTCTTATGATAGTGACTGAGTGAGGGCACTACTAGTATCGGAGGTGGATGTGAACTGACAACTTCATGCACTCAACCCACCAGCTTGTTGCCTTCAGAATGTCTCATTTAGCAGCCGAGCAGAAACCAGACTGAAATGATCTGAAACATTACTGTCAGCAAGGTTAAGACTTTGAATCATGGGGAATGTGTTTTTGGGGCAAATTTGAGTGCTTGCGTTTATGTAGCTGGGACCTGTATGCATCATTTGTATAATTACTTGGCAATATGGTGATTGACCTAATGTACACTTTTAATGCTTAACTGAAATTGATGTTAGCCCGCTAACCTATAGAGTTTGAAGGTAAATTGGCGGGGGGGGTTTACGACTAAGTGATTCAGTTAATTGAACCAGTCAGAGTCTATACTTCTGTTGACTCGGCTTTCTTTCAATTATTACACTTCAAGTTGACTTTGAGACACATTTTCTACATTGCAGTTTAAAAGAGAGAACACGTGAAGACACCTGTCAAGTGTACATTTGGTAGTTTGAATAGAACATTGTATTTACTAAACATATAATTAGGAAGTATTTTGTAGCAATCTTTCACATGTTATTTTTGTGAGCAGGGCTAGGTCAGGTGTATAACAAAGTAAATGGATTTCACAATTGTGACAATTTTGGCACGGTGGGGAAAAGGTTAGTCAAGAGCTTTGTTTACCAGATGCTAAAAAACAAATCAACAAAGCAAGATTAGTATTTATCGGAAATTGGTCGCATGAACAGTGATTGGTCAGATCTGTGACTTAAACTCTGATTATGACCCTACAGAAGGGCACATCGTGACCGATAAGACCCAACCACGAGGCGCTTTTCCCCCCGAACTAGGCCGATAGGGGAAATAGCCCCTAGTTCGCACGAACCTTTTCACCCTCAGATAGTCCCTGCTAGAGAGGTAGTACTTTCCTGAGGAGGAAATGGTTTGCAGGTGTGTCGACCACACTAACAATTTCTGTCTGCATCATCGTGTTCAAACATCTCCATTTCAGGGGTTTTAATACAATAGAGTGGGGATTTTGGGCATAAACGTAAATATCAATTGCTTTTTTAAATATCTATCTTTTTTATTTATGTGTTTTTAGAAATTTCGGATAAAGTGACCATAAATTACATCTTTACACATATAGTGTAAAAAGTCACTTCTTACACAATGATTCCCTTAAGTAAAACAGCTGTCCTGTAGAGATTATAGAGGGCAGTGTCTTCATGGTGGTGGGACATGATTTAAGCCAAGGGATGATTGGGGATGGCATTTTTTAAATGTCAAAAGGGGTGAGAAGTGCAGAGGCGCTGCCTGCTGGCTTATCTGTGGTTAGTCTCTGTACTCTGATGTCACACTATCAGGGGTATGGATTTCATTTCATGGGGGGCTGGGGGGAGTGGGCTACTTCCCGCTGCTGCTTTTGGGGAAACAATGGAGAATTATTAGAGAGAAAACATGCTTTTGTTTGAGCTGTAACTGCACATCCAGATAAAAGTAGCACTACTGTATATTTTATTCATTGTGTGTGGCAGAATAACTGATTTAGTTGTCTAAAGTAAAGATGTATACCCTGTAGCCTTTGTTATTATGCTCCATCAAAAATATTATTGAAAACCTGCCGTGTTGGTTTCAGGCTATTGTGACGAAGTGCAAATTCTTTAATCCAAAGATCCTTGAATGCAAGAACTGACATTTGAAAGATAACACAATCTTACATTGTCAATGATGCAAACCTTATGTTCAATGGGTTTTCAAAGACAATGGCAACTTAAAGAAAAGCCTATATCTAGCTAAAGCAAATTCAATCATTATAAAAAAGAGTTATTGCTGTTATTTTTACTGTCCTCATTTTGATTTATTTAAAAAGTTAAATATAGCCTGTTTTCATCATGGTCCTATTGATATGATGGGGTCGATATAATTGTATAAACACCCTTAAACATAACTCAACACAGTTCCACAGTGCTACAAACTGCGGCCTCCAAAAGCACTTAAAATTGAGAATGGATCACGGTAATTCCTTGTGATTCTGGAGAAGAATATTGCTATTTCTCTACTTTTAGGCCGTACATTAGCTCTGCATGTTACTGTGACTCATGCCACTCATACAAACCAGCTCACAATGACATACTTGCAGTCATTTTGGCATTAATTGTGCAAGTGTCTCTGGGGGAGGGGCATTTGCTTAACAAATGGCCTCCAGAGGAAGAACACAAGTACCCAGCAATAAAGTGAGCTCCCACGAGACCTCGGTTGGAGTCCATAGGGGGTAAAAGGGTGTTTAGGATTGGTGAGTAGTGGGGAGACATCACTGTCCAGCTGCTCCCCCTCAGACACTGTCCTGTTCAAGGACACGACAGCGTCTTCTACAGTGCAGCTGCTGGCCACTGTAACAATAAGTCCTTCCCTGTGAGACTTCAGTCTTTATGCTCACATTCATGTGTACACCTGTACACTTGAACCACTTATATATTACTGTAGAAACGCTAAGCCTTTTTCTGGCAGTAAAACAAACGATTT
Source organism: Pseudochaenichthys georgianus (assembly GCF_902827115.2). Classification (NCBI taxonomy): domain Eukaryota; kingdom Metazoa; phylum Chordata; class Actinopteri; order Perciformes; family Channichthyidae; genus Pseudochaenichthys; species Pseudochaenichthys georgianus. The sequence continues at coordinate 12,989,405 of NC_047512.1, read as the reverse complement.
GAGGGGCAAAACAAATAAAAAATCACCTTTTACAAGACAAATGTGTGCATTCATGCAAACGCGCACAAATATACATGTATATGCATGGGAACACACAGATTATAGACACAAACAGATGTCTGCAGACTTACGCCTACATGCTGCACACACACACATGAACACACAGGCTTGCATTCAAACACAGATGTGAGCGGACAAACCTGAACCTACTCGTACATCTGGAGGAGTGTATCTGCAAGAAAATATGTTTTCATCTCATCGAGACACAAAGACTGAAAGGTACACAGTGACAATGGAGGAAATCACGGCCAAGGAGATGATGGCAAATTCGTTGTATGGTTATATCAAGTATAACAGTCTCTAGATATACTTATTACCCCAATATTAGTCTAGAGCAGTAATTGTACCTCAAAGATTGAACTCAGTATTTAGTAGAAAGCATTATAAATATCACACTGTTGTGTAATGAGGAATTTGCTTCAGATTTCCGGCGCTGTAGGAACCTTGCTGGGGAAAACAAAGTGATGCTCTTTAGACACGGTTATACATACTGGATACTCATATTAAAAACTATAATTAGTTACAAATCCCTTTGTGTAGATGATTGTCTCTGATTGTCAATTTTCATTTCACATGGGTAGTTTTTTCAAAAATCATTCTACATGTTTTTGTTCGGCCTATATTAAACATTGTTATTTGTATTAACTTATTTGGAAGGAGGCTGAAGCTAATTGCTGCTGTCATTAGTATCATTACCATTACCTCTTATATCTAAACGGCTTTCCACTTGTCATACCAATACTGTCATATTTTATTTTATTACATTTGATTTTGTACAGGTTTATCTATATTTCATCTATATTTAATGTAAATATAGCTAGATTGTATTATTATAATAGTTTTTTTTTTGGTCCTTTTCTTATAATTAATCTTCTGTGTCCGTGTGTATGCATGCACCATACACACCAAGGCAAATTCTTCATACTACTTGGCAATAAACCTGTTTCTGATTCTGATGCATAATGCTGAAGTAGATTTTTGAATCATGCTGCAATTTAATAACCTTCTGCATAACAACTAAAATTGACTTCTAATGCAACAAAATGAATACATTTTGTTCCAGCAGAACACTTGAACAGTTCAAACCCATCATTACTTATTTCCGGAGTACATTTTAGATGTACTTACTGCTCATACAGTATTCTAAGAGGGAACATTGAATAGGTTTTGTGTTTGATTGCAGTGAGTTTTAATCACGCCTTTCATTGCAAGTGAAATCATGCCGCAGCTACTAACAACTCATCGTGTTGGAGTGAGAGCAGTGAGACAATTAAGTTGACATATGTCGCAAGCGCTGTCTATATTTGTTGTGATGTTTACAACAATTAGTGGGAGGAATCTATTTGAATTCTTCCCTGCAAACACTAGAGATTGAAAAAACACCGTAACTGCATGGTGAGAAAAGTGTGAAAGTAGTGAAAGTCGGTTGATATGTTGCAGGTTAAAATGATCCAGTGGTAAATAGTAAGAGGTTTTCAAGACCCTTGAGCAACATTTGATTGTTGCTATTGATCGGTGTTGGATTCAGAGCCATCATTGGGCAGAAACTGCAGTGAATGGAGGGGCAAGGACGATATGGATGAATAAATCCGAGCGATAGTCCCACATTGAAGTTCTAGAGAATATTAGAAGGCAAGTAAGCAAAGAAAGAAACGTGGGCAGCATAATATTTGATATTTTCTGTGTGTGTCAGGTTATTTTTCCCTGCCTATATTTCATAAGCCGCTTTCTCCATCTAGTGCTGATAGCCTAAATAAGCAGTGAGCCAACTTTGCTTCAAAGCTACATCAGTTGTTTTACCTGATACAAGGTTACGGAGGAACCTAAACCCTTAATCATATCAAATCTCAAACCTTGGAAAGCTCATCATAAATATTTAAAATCCTACACCTCGCAGTCCACACTCGCCACAGTGAGTGGTGGAGTTTACTAATATCCCCACAGTGGATAACAACGTGATGCTTTAGTCATAGACAGTATGGTGTATGTCAGCTTAAGATCTATACATGAAGGGTTTACTGCAGTGATGAATACATTAATATGTAGAATACACATTCAATGCTCAAATGTATGCAGTTGTTATCTCATACAATATTTTTTTGAAACCCACACATTGTTGCCCCATACTAAATAGAGGTTGTTTTTTTTATCTGTTGGCTGTGTTTTTTTGCTTTCATGGGCTTCTATTCAAACTGTATTTGATTTCACAATAAGTAATTCATGCATACATTAAATAACTCCTACTCGTATACACAATACTGTGTTTGATAAAAAGCAATGAATTAGACTGAATTTAACATCTCTCAAACATGAAATCATTGCATTTCCTCCATGTTTGCATATGTTATGAGCTATATGAAGTTCTCTTTGAGTGTTTTTTTTTTCATCTCCATGCATACTATGGTTATAGTTAGAGTGACACGATTTGTTATGGAGCGCCACCTTGACAATCTGTATCATGGGTCATCAGATATAACAGATTAGACTAAACCAGTGGTTCTCAAACTTTTTCTGTCAGGCCCCCCCTTTGGAGAAAAAAAAAAGTCGGGCCCCCCCAACACAAATAGTCAGGCTCAGTGGCGGCGCCAGAGATTTATTTTGGGGGTGCTGTGGGGTAGCTTGACGTTTCATAGAGGGTGCTCAAACATTTAGGGTTTCCCATTAATGTACCGGTCGCTACAGTGGAACTTTCTACTGCAACATTCCCCATACGCATACACACAGTGTACCCACGACAGTTACAATGAAGGCTCGATAATCAGCTCACATAGGTGTAAGCAGGGGTCAAGTGCTATTTTTATAGGTGGTGTGTGGACCTCACATAGGGGGGTCCGGGGACAAGCTCCCCCGGGAAGATTTATTTTTATATATTGAAGTTAAATGCATCAATCTGGTGCACTTTGAGAGCTATGGTTACATCTCTCAACACCCATTTGAAACAGAACTGTAAACAGATTTACTTTTTCTTTATGGATATTTTACAAATCATTCCCCTTTTAAACTGTATTCTTGTTTTACTGTCATATAGTATTTCATAGCTGTTTTTCATTTATTCTCTTATTTTTGTATAACTATAATGATCATATAAACGTGTGCCTCGGAAATAATTGTTTACATTAATGGTGACCAAAACGTTTGAGACCCACTGAGATAACACTGAGAGTCCTTTAGCTCACCGAGTCTCTCAGTCTGACAGGAGAGGACTCTCCCCCACTTTGTTGTTGAAAAAACTCCTTATATCCGTTAGCGTAGCTCGCTAGCACCAGAAGCTAACAACAACGATTTCCGGTACCGGTGCGCTCTCTCACTCGCGCACACAAAATGGCTCGTTCCACACACACACACACACACACACACACACACACACACACACACACACACACACACACACACACACACACACACACACACACACAGAGCCAAGCTTTAATGAAACACAGAGACCCAGATGTAATAGGACCTCTCCAGTCATAACACTGAGCCTTAGACAACTTTGATACACATGGCTACGTTTTCTCCCTTAGCAGAGCTGGATAACTTTAATATTGCAGCCTTCTCCTGACTTTGCCTCTCTGCTTTAGCTGTAACCTTTCAAAATGACATTAGTTACAATGCATACAATTCATTTGTAAGTGCAGCATACCATCAAGAAGGATTGACACTGTGGTGTAAGTAACTCATTTAGTTAGCATCACCGCTACAAAGAGCCTCATCAATCATGACATTTTATTTTATCTGTTTCCATGTTTTAGCCAATACACAAAGGCAACCTTGGGTTCGTTCTAGATTCCTAATTTTGAGACTTTTCTGCTTTTCTGTTTGATGTCTTTTTTTAAATTGAATAATTTGGGGTTTTTGTTCTGACATGGCATCAAAGAGGAATCACATAACTTGTTACAGTTCCTGCTTTTCATTAACAAAAAATATTCATTGATTAATCCATAACAAAATAATCAGTTGTTGCCACTTTAGCTTTTGATTCAAATGTGTGGCAATCAACACATTGGTTTGTTTTCAGAGCAGTTGAAAAAATACGGAATTGTGTAAAACTCAAACTGCGAGTATATCAGTTTAATATCTAACAATAATAAACTTACAACCAATACCAGCAAAAAGACAAACATCACCAAAGGGAACCATTCATTATAGGCCTATACAATTATTGGACCAGTATGCCAGGCATATACAGTTCAGTAAAAGCTGTTGGTGTGTAATATGACCAACATTTAGACCCTTGTTAGCTTATTATTCATAGTAGCCTTGCTAGAAGTTTGGCTCTTGGGATTGTAATGATGGTCTGCCAAGAACTTTTGTCCAGATTGAAACAAGTCAGGAACTTTTGGATGTACTGAGGTTTGGTAATGACATTCATGTTCCCCAGAGGATTAACTGTAATTACTGGAGATGCCCAAACTTCTCATTAACTTCCGCTGTACTTTGGGTTTAGTGTTAATAAGTAAATGAAGATTGCAAACATCAGCATTATAATTATGTCATTGCTAGCATGAAAACATGCCGACGTTAGCAGTTAGCTCTGCGCACAGCTTTGTATGTATGCAGCCTCACAGATCTTCAAGAATGATTATACACTCTTAAGCAAACAGACTTTTAATAATCATTAACAATACATATTAACTGCAGTGACATTTACACCAGCTTCACAGTTAGGTCAACACAACCTCCTTTGGTATGGCCTATTTGTTAAATGTTTTCCAATATTTTTGGCCAAAAACCTTAGAGTGGGGGTGTCTGCACGAGTTACATCAGCCGCTGACTGGGGGTCAGTCTCACTGCCGAGTGTGCCACACTCTCCGTCTTGGGGAGGTTGTCTGCAAAACTGGCCCCTGGTTAGAGTTGGTGTCATTTTATAGCATTGCATCATGGTCTCTCGCCTGACAGCTGATAACTTTTGGTTTGATTTTGGGGTATATTCCAGCGTATATACGGCTTAAGATATTTTATCCATAATTATTGGCATCAATTATACTTTTTAGGTTTGAAATAGCAATATTTCCAAATAATTACTTTTACAATAGATTAACTGCAAATGTGAGTGACAAAGAAAAAGTACTGAAAACGTTTTTAAAGTAGTCCTACATCTATTGAAGTTGTAAGGGGATGCAGTAAAAAAAAAAAATGGTGCTTTGAGCTACTGTTGTTTAAAAAAAAAAAACGTTTGTATTTAAATTGTGTTTTTTGCATTTTTACACTGGTCCACTTGCAGAAGCTTTTCCTCTTCCCATCTGACACACACTCTAGCCCCTCCACAGTGCAGTTAGGCTCTGCATCGACAACACTTACAAGATAATTACTTCTTCGTGTTTTACCACCAGGGCTTAATTATGGTGCCTGTTGTGAGTTAAGTAATGTTAATTGTCTGTATTCAGCAAACTAAAGGCAAAATGTAAACAATAAAACAATGGAGGGTTAAGTGGGACTGCCAGCAGAAATCAGGCACTAAAGTCATCCTTTTCCTTCTGAGTATATACACTGAAACAGGTAATCAGACAGCTTTTTATTGCACACTGTGCTGCTTTTGCCATTGATTTTGGTATTTATTTTAGTAATTGGAGCACTGCTTTAATCTATACTACAGAAAACTGCCTGTTTGTCTTTGGTATAGATTAAAGTAGGGATAAAATAGTTCAAGTTGTCAGATGAGGGATAAATTAACAAATAGTTCTTGTAAATTAGTATGCGGAAATATCTTAAGGGTTGACATGGATTTTGTATTTGCCTTTAGGAAACCAAGAAATAAGTCTAGTAGCTCTGTGAAGTGAGGCGGCTGATGGGCTTTTATTCAGATTGGTTTTTGAGAAGACTATAGGTCACAAATAGTGGATAATGCTTTAAATCCTGTTAATTCCCATTTCAAATAATGTGCCCTAGAATGCTGCGTAAGTAATCTGAGGAGTGGCAGTTTAGGTAAACAATGTCTTCCAGTTGTGTTGCCTCTGTATCCCCAGAAAACTTAATTCAACAGCATCAAAAAAAGCATTTGTCATTAGTAAAAAAGTGAAATGATGCTAATTTGTAAACATAATTATCTGAGATCTTTTTATTTGCAGCACCTCTGCTGCTGTTCAGAATTCACTGTCACGTTCCTTGAACAGACAATACTGAATCATTCATCACTGTCTTTTCTCACACGGTCTCCGTACTGGAGTTGGCAATGCTCAGTAAGTCCAACCATTTACTTTCCTTTCTGGCACAAACACTCAGAGCCCATTAGAGCAATGTTCACGGACACAATGAGAAATAAAAGGGTATTACGCTCACAAACACATAGTATAGCAGCTACATGTAAAGAGTTACTGCATCATGTCCAAGAGCTTGTCTTTGCCGATAGAGACCAAGGACTGTTTAACAGATACTCTAGCTTTAGCAATATCACATCAGATGTTGTGAGATAGTTTGTCCATCGGGCAGCAGTTTCGATTGATAGGACGATTATTATGCCAATGTTTATCTTGTGTACTCTGGTAGTTTTTGTTCTAGATAGTGCTGCTGGACATGTAAGAAACAAGGCATTTCTTCATCCTGTGGTCTGAGCAAAATTGAGTTCTTCTGTCCCTCTGCCTCCCCACTATCGCAGTATTGATCAGAAATAATGGTTCTCTTCCTGTCCATTGAGAAGAGTGGTATCTTCCAGCAGCTTTCCAATCACTTTGTCTGCTGAAAACTGAGCAGGCACAAAGCTCCCCGGTTTACTCCAACCAGTTCCCCTTACAATATTTCAAATAAGAGCTTCTGTTGATAACACAAATCTTCACAGGTACTTTTATACTTCATATCTTTGTATCATACATATCTGCAGTATATTTTCATAATAACTCTTGAAAATTGATACAGCTCGATAGCTGTGAGTTGTGTAAGTCCACATACGTGACAATTCATTTCAGCTTGATTTGATCGCGACGGCAATGTACAAATGTACAGACTGGCTTCAGTCTGCAGAGGTCTCCCACAGTCTGAGAGCACACTGGCAGGTGGAACTGGACCAATCGGACACAAAAATAGAAAAACAGAATTGCTGTACAAATTTAGAGGGATGAGTAACGCCGCACGGTCCATTTTCCTTTGAGCTGCTGTGGTCCTCCCATCTGCTTGATACTAGGAGGGTCCTCAGCACGTGCCCCTGCAGCCTTTAGTGTCCATTGTTGAGCAGATGAAAGAGCAACAGCAGAAGGCAGAGGGCAGCTTGGAGCATTAAGCTGGGAGGTGAAGCAGAGCTTGGGAAGCTGTTGGATGGCAGGGTGGACTGACCCACAAGCAGCTCATTTCCCAGGGCCTGGAAGAGACACAGAGATCAGTTAATATGGCCACTCTTTTTCTGAATGGTCCAATCCTGATGATCTGTGTGTTATAAACAGCCCTTTGGTTTATCATCATTAATCATTGTGTAAAAGCAGAAGGGTGATAATTTGTGTTTAGCTCTGAAGGTCAGGATTAAATAGTCATAAATTCCTGCCGTGTCTTGGCACGCAGCTTACTACACATTGGACCTTGAAGAATAATGTATTTCTGTTTGTGCAGCCTGCATTATGTACATAGGCGATATTTAAAGTGCCATGGAGAAAACCTCAATGCTTCACTGAATATTTATGTAGGTAATTTCTATGAATACAAGTGAACCGAGGAACCATTCATCGTCAGCAATGAAGGTAGGCCCTCCCTCCCTTTCCTTACCAGAGCGTTTAAAGATGGTGTGTGGATGCGCACTAGGGGTATAATGATTTTACATTTTAATGTATTAATGATTAACTGATAATTGATTGATCAGTTTAAGAAAATTGCTCAAAATGTGCTTCCCTAGTCTTTCTCTAAACATAAGTGTATGCCATCAAAATCATTTAAAATGTTATATTTAAAATGACAATAACATTGCACACCTGTGTTGGTATTATTGTATCCAGAATGTTCCTCATAGTTTCAATGGTTTCTTGTGGAGAAGCGGTGCTCCTGGTTTCTCTGCTGCTGGACCCAGGGCTCGGCATGCTGGCCTGGCTGACAGTTGGCTGCTGGTCTGATTCACTTCCAAACATCATAAGAGCATTTTCTGAAATATTAGATATGGAAATCAAAAGACAAACAGTTGTTATATTTCAGCAGCGTTGTTTCAATATGCTCAGAGTGCCAGTCGTGTCCTATGCTTTCACATTGGAGGCCTCCGCTTCTCAGTCGTACATTTTTCATGATTTGCTGAGCCAGACCTAGTTTGGTCAGCAGAGGCAAGAGAGAGTGAGGGAAAACAGAAAATACTCAGTATTCTCTTCAAGTATCCAAACAGCACCTGCCTCTCCACATCAACCTCATTAACTCGTAGAGCGTTTGCACTGGCCAAACAACTCTGAGACTCTCTCTGTATCCTTTGTAGGCTTTGGGCCCGAGGAGAAACTGGCCAAAGATTCACCTCGCCGCTCACACCGAGCTAAGATACTCGTTCAGGTTCAGTGATATATATATGTTGCTAAGGTCAATAATAAGGACCGTTAATTATTCATACTCCAGAGCAGAGGTCATAGGAGAAATGGAAAGAAGAGTATTAGCATTGGGTAACATGGTAGAAGAACAGAAGACACTAATAATTACAAGACACCAATGTAGGCCTTCTTCATTAAGGCTGATGTAGGCTGATGTAGTACCATATTATACAATTATCTCATCAGCTCAACTGATTTAAATAAAAAAAAAGTAGTCTTATAGTTTGTTAGACTGCTATTTCTAATGTGTTACATGTTCCACCATCCAAATCTTTGCAGCTTTCTTCATCATTCAGGTTTCAAAACATTTCCTTAGTGGCTGTCACAGCTGAATATTTATGATGGATAGTCAAGCATCAGCAGCAAACTTTAAATTCAAACCATAGTTCTTTAGATATGAAACTGAAAAAAGATTAAGTCCCAATGAATGCACACCTTGTTTTAATTATACCCTCAATTGCTTTCTGTATTTGCCTTTTGTTTAGTTGGTCTGTCTGCTCAGTATACTGAAACATCTGAAAACCCACTGGTTGCATGTTATAGACACATTGCCATGTATTCAAGCAACAGTTCTGACATTTGGCCTGACTTTTTTTTGTAGACCCTCCCTCAGTTTGACATCTGTATTTTTGACTCAAATGTCTCAACAACTGTTGGATAGATTGCCATGACATTTTGTTAAGACATTACTGTTTCCCCCCAATAGTTTGTATGGCTTTCAAGATCTTTTGACATTTCATCCGGTGCCATTGCCAAGTCATATGTGTATTTTACTTTTCTGATGTCCGAATACTTGAAAATCCAGTGTCATACCCATTCAAGGTATTCAGAGAATAACCTAGAACACAGATAAAACAAACAAAAAAAAAATCGATTTAATTATATAAATAAAATGAATAAATGAGATCGAATTCCCTGGCCGTTGCACTGAATGAGAGCGTACGTTTGGACTGACAGTTTGATCAACCAATCATATATTGATTTGTAGCCAATGGGCGTATTCTTTCAGAGTTTCCCTCGGTTCCAGGGTATTCTAGAAGGCCCGCTAGTTCACGGTTCGCCACTGACATACATAAATATGGTGTTAACATTGTCTTCTTGAGCATTATTATCATGTGTATTGACATTAAGAGTCAGCGACCAGTTAGTGCACAAGTATAAAACGCTATACATGTATTTACAAGCAATATTATATTGATTAGTAGCTCTAGAAACGCGTCACTAAATACTTGGTATGAATGTTTGGTCCAAACACAGGGAAATTAGTGTCCATAATAATTAGCACTTTTCTGATTAACGTTTTCTCCGTCATGTTAAAACAAAAAGGAAAGAAACTACATTAGGTGTTTGGAGGAGTTTCAATAAATATCCAATTATACAACACTCACAGCCCAGCTACTTTTTATTCAGTAAGAAGTGACTGTCTGAACAACCAGGTGGAATTACCAAGGAAACAGCATGAAGTAGATGATTAATAACAAGAGACGATGGAGTGAGCAAGTAAATGGGATAAAAAGAGAGAGAGAGTGAGAAAAAGCACATTTCATATTTTTTTTTAATAACATAATATCTGATTTAAATACATTTCACTCTGCTGCTGCTGTTGGAGCATGCTGGGAAACAATATGTCTCTCTTAATCCCGACTGCTCTGTCCTGTCACTTTCTTCACATCCAAAACTCATTTACTTGAATTTTGAAGTCTGTTTAAATGCCTCCTGTTGCAGGTTATCAGTTCAAATTATTCTGATTAGGGAACGCAGTTTTTATATTTCATATCATAATGCAATTACTCTGTACCAGCAGTGAAGGGAATTAATATGAAACCATACAAGCACCTGAGGTAGTTATGAAACATATTTTTTTGACAGTGATGGGGTTTTCTTTATACCCGTTTATACTTCCTCTTGTTATACGCACACTTCAATTTAAAGTTCCCATATGCTTACTTTTGTGATGATGCATGCAAGGTCGGACCTCTGTAAAAACAAATCTGTCTACAGTTTCTGAAGAACAGAAATATTGTTTTCTGGCATCACTTTAAAATTCTACGTGGAAAATCTGCATTTTGGTATGAGGGTGCTGAAAGTAAGAGGGCGCAGTTTTTTTTGCAGTTTTTTTCTAGGAGATGTATAGAAACTGGGGATGTCAGTTGTACAATAACTGATTGATTATTATTTTTTAAAACCCAATTCAATACAATGATAAGAAACAAAAAAATACAAAATTCTATGAAGTTTCATTATTTTCCTGCAGTATAAAAAAAAAATACAAAATGTATCTTTAAAAAATATAGGTTACTTACGTAATCCCAGTTCTCAGAGTAACATGAAGTGAGATGTCTCACTATGGGATGCGCCTCATCGCGGAGCAAACAGAAGCATCAATCTCATTACGCCAATCGGAAATCACCCCCTATAAGTAGCTTGCGCCAAAACGCATGCGTCATTCAAAATAAGCACCTCTTCTCGCTTCACCATAGCAAGGAGGGCCGTCTGGTGAGACATCTCACTTCATGTTACTCTGAAAACTGGAGTTACGTAAGTAACATATAGTTCTCATTCATATCACTCTGTTCGATGTCTCACTATGGGAAATTGTAGCTCCCGTATTGCCAGACGAGCTTATCTCGAAAATCACCAAACCGACCAGAACTTTAACAGGTAGGGCTCCGACTCAACCAGGTGCCCAGCACTGTTTGAGTCAAAACTGGGAGTAGAACGTCCAGACTTTAAAAAAGGCAGACAAAAGTGAGCGGCGAGGACCAGCTCGCCGCTTGCACCAATGTCTTGGATGGGAGACATCCTGGGCAGCCAGACCCTGAGTCAAGAGAGCTCGCGAACCAGAAGGTGCCTGCGAGCTCTGACTCGTACGGGCCCCACAGCAATTGCTTCCACAAAACAGTGGGAGAGCCGTTGCTTAGTAACAGGCTTGCCCTTGTAAGGGATAGCCCAGGACACAGGGGGCTTGGTCATTATGACAAAGCACCCCCGATTATGGTACCACTCACGGGCCAGGCCCATAGAGCCAATCGCTCTGGGTGTGGGTGAAAGATCGCCCCCCCCCGCTTGGGACAGTATGTCCCTGCGTATTGGGAGCTGCCATGGCTGCCCGCACAGCAGCTGATATATCTCCGCTAGCCAGTACATAGCTGGCCAGTGCGGAGCTATCAGGATAAGTGTGTGGCGTTGCTCTCTCACTCTGGCCAGAGTTGGAGGTATCAGAGCCAGGGGTGGAAAAGCGTACAGAAGGCCCCGGGGGCCAATCGTAGATCTGCCCCGAGGTTCATCACTCCCGGTACGTGCGTCGCTCTCAGGGAGAGGAGACGCCTACCGCTCCACAGGATAAGTTTGCGCGCCAGTGTGTGTAACTGGAGAGAACGCAAACCCCCTTGGCGGTTAATATACGATATTGTGGTCGTATTGTCTGTCGTCACGAGGACGTGATGTCCCCTGAGGAAAGGCAGAAAGCGTCTTAGGGTGAGAAACACCGCTAAAAGCTCCAGGTAATTTATGTGCGCTCGCTGGAGGTCTCTGCTCCAGAGACCCCTCACCGGGCGACCTTCATAAATACCTCCCCAACCTGTCAGACATGCGTCCGTGGTGATCACTTTCCGTGAAAGGACAGCACCCATGGGCACACCCCGTACTAGAAAAGTCGGGTGCAGCCAGCTTGGGCTGGGGGACTCGGGGCGGGCTGCGACCTCTGCGTCTTCGGTGCTTTAAACCGAGCAGAGTTCGAGGCAGCTTGGGTAAAGGACTGCTGCTGTGAAAGCAGCGGCTGGACCCTTCGAGGGAGGCAGAGGTGGAGTGCCTCGTCCTCCCTCTTCTTCGTCTCACACCTCCTTTGCATGGAGGCGAGAGCGTAGCCGAAAATTCCCTCGGGAACGATGGGCATATCCAGCACATCTTCCTTTTCCCGGTCTGGGAGGTTGGTGAGGTTGAGCCATCTCGCTCTTTCCTGCACCACCATGATCCCCATTACTTTGCCCGTGGCCTGGACGGCGCAGCATTGGACACAGAGACAAATGTCCGTGACCGCTGCCATCTCGTCCAGAGTGGCTGCCCCCGGGTTACCCGACAGGTCCTCGCAGAGCTCCGTTTGGTAGGCGGTTAGCAGCGAGGACACATTCAGGGCCCTGGCGGACAACGCTGCCGCTTTATAGGATTTTTCAGTCATTGCTGACTGAAAACGGTCCGACTTTGCTGGCAGCGTGGGGTTCCTGCTTGGTGACGGGCCCACCTTTGGTAGAAGGTGGGCCGCTACCAGCGGTTCCATGGGCGGCATGCGGAGCAGGCCGAGCTTCTCCATTCCGTCGCAGTCTAGGGAGGAGGCACCCTGGATTGGGACCTTGTTGCTGAAGGGCCGGTCTCTCCACGAGACCGACACTTCATCCAACATCTCCGGGAAGACTGGAAGGAGTTACCTCCTTTTCCCCGCTGCTTGGGGAAGATGTTTTCCCTCGTAGCGGGACCCGGAGGTCTCCTTGGCCATTTCGGGCCACGGGACGTTGAGTCTGACCGCAGCGCGTTTACACACGGCCTGCAGGTCCATGCTCAGACCGGGCGAAGCTGGGCCTCAGGCTTTGCAGCCTTACACACCTTCCGGCGCAGACTGAAAACTCATCTCTTTCGACTCCACCTCGAGCGATAGAATTACTAACAAAGAACTGCTAACAGAGCACTTATATACTAATAAAGGACTGGCTTATCTATAGCCAGTTGAGTAGCACTTGAAATACTTGGCTCTATGAAACCTGATTTACTTATATGATTCTGTTTTCTTCAAGGTTGTGTCTTTCTGGTCGAATGTACTTATTGTAAGTCGCTTTGGATAAAAGTGTCAGCTAAATGCAATGTAATGTAATGTAATGAAGGTGTCCTCTTCCTGTTAACCCGACTCGGACAGGAGGAATGCCAAGGCGTCCTCCTCGTAGTCCAGCTCGAGGGCATCCTCCGCGGGTGAGACCGTGGTGAGGTCTAACCGGGAGCCCCAGCTTGGTGGAGAGGGGTTCACTCTCTGTGGCGGACGCCCCCGTGTCTTGACTGCCGGCCGGCGGGTCCGTGGACATGGGGGGGGTCCTGTTCCGACAGGCTAGCTTGTCGTGCTAACCGTCGGCGGAGGCTCTTGACGGTGAAGCGGACACAATGTCCGCATGAGCCGGGGTTGTCGATAGCGCCTCGGGCGTGTTCCAGCCCGAGGCAGGACGAACAGACCTGGTGTGTGTCTGTGCCCGAGATCTTCAACCTGCAGCCGCAGAGTCGAGCCACCGAGTCCCTGACTCCTCTGGTGTGAGGGAGAGGGGCGTCCATCTTGGCCGCCTCGTGGCGTGGAGAGGGCCCGCTCTCGACAGGTGGGACGGGAGAAAAGGGTATTACCACCTTGTCCTTAATCCGGAGAAAGAGGACGGTGTGGGTCTTTTATTCCTTTCTTCCTCCGTGGAGAAGAGAAAAGAAAAACTTCCTCGCTACCGTGGTGTCGGTAGAGAGGGAGCGAGCTAGCAATAGGTGTGCTGCTAGCTTAAAAAATCGGACCTACCTTACTTTCTCGGGTAAGAGAAGGGCGAGGTCGATTTTAAATACTAACAGCGTTAGTACTACCGTCTTCCTGCGAAGCAGAAGGAGTAGCCGGCGAGCGCCCGCCGACCGAAATGGGTATTTGGGTTCAGTCTGTGGACAGTGAAGCTTGCCCGGCTACTGTAGAGATGTGCTCTGAAGCGAGAAGAGGTGTTTGAATGACGCATGCGTTGTGGCGCAAGCTACTTATAGGGGGTGATTTCCCTGACGCAGACGTCAAGATCACCAGCCAATCAGGATTGGCGTAATGAGATTGATGCTTCTGTTTGCTCCGCGATGAGGCGCATCCCATAGTGAGACATCGAACGGAGTGTTATGAATGAGAACTAACCACAGCTTTTACCCTTAAATTGCAACTAAAAGTACATTTTGTATTCTTCCCCAATAGCTTTACAAACAAATCCCCTAACCACAAAAACTTGTGTTGGTACTTTTGAATGTACATTATTTGTCCCTTTTCTTTCTTTGTGTGTTTGTTCACCATGTAAAGCGGCCTTGGGTCCCTTGAAAGGCACTATACAAATTTCATCTATTATTATTATTATTATTATTATTAAAGGTTGGTACATTCAAACATTGTGGAAAGGGTCAGAGACACTCACGGAGACAGATGTTGGTGGTGAAGGATCCCAGGAAGTGATCACAGTCTTCTCTCTGGCTCCAGCTGACCGAGCAGGAGCACCATGGAGCCACGCTGGAAGTTGAGTTGTCGATATAGTTGGGAGTTATTGTGCTTCCTGCAGACAAAACGCACCGAACATCAATCAATATTAAATATTCATCCTCCCTTTGAGTTGTTACACCGTGTGCATTATCATCTGTAGTAATGGACGCTGCGTTTCCTGTACGCTGACCTGATCCACAGTGATGATAACATTCTAGTATCGTTTGCTTAGACTGGCTGTGCATTGAGTTGTATGATGTTATAGAGAGAGACTCTGATAAATGTTTAGGTCATGGAAGTCTCCGGCATTGATAATGTTTTTCTCTCGCTGTTTTCCTTCAACATAGTGGAATTTGGATTCCAAGTGCTTCAATAAATACAAGACGGGAATAAGAATGCAAAGTGTGTGTCTGTGCTGAGGGGCAACATTTGAGGTTCTTGAAATGCATTGGTTATCTCCTCTCTCCAGTTTCTGCGGAAAAGAAGTCGCTGCTCCTATTTTCTTTTACGGTTTGTTTTAAAACACACTGTGTAAAGAAAGAGCCTCTGTTAGTCAGTCTAATATGAATGCTTTTGTATCTTAAACTGTGTTGAACCTTTGTCTTCTGGTTTTTGATTAGAAATATTATTTAGTTCTCCCACTCACACCTGACCTGTTCAGTATTTATTAATTATCTATTTATTTTCTGCCTCTTGCACAATTGTAAGCTTGCTTCTCTAACCCAGCATACTGTATGGCATATATGCCATATGCTGCACGTCTCTCCACCTGTTAATTTAAATTAATCTTCTCTTTTCTGTATATGTTTTTCTCACCTCTCAGGTGTGCACCTACCTACGAGCCCTGTGTAGGCGAGAAGACAGGCTCCGTAGTTCCCTTGCTTGCAGCCATTGGCAGATATTTCGGAGGGTTCGCAATCGTACTGGAACTGTGCCAGGCGAGACCTAGAGAAGCAACGAAACACTGGTTAGAAAGATCATCTCTCTGTATGATTTTATGTTAAAACTTTGCTGGTTCAGTCCATTGTTGTACTACAACTTTCATTTAATTACGTTCGCCCCTCTGACATAAGGAAATATTGTTGGACGTGCTGTAGACTGAAAGCATTGGACTGTAATGTGTAAAGTGATAGAAAGAGTAATATATTTCATCCCCCAGACCGGGGATCATTTGCAAAGCCCTCTGAGTGTAATGGGGCTGTGAACAATAATGGCCATGACCAGAGATAGCAATGAGCGATAACTCAGATCCATCTGGCTCTTTATCTGTGCTAAATATTTAATGTGTTATTCCAACCGGCTCTCTGGGGTGTTCTAACCAATGTAGGTGGAAAGCTTTAGGGTAAAACAGCAGGCCATTGTGTTGATTAAATGGCTGTTTATTTGGTTTCAAAGATACATAATACTGAACAGCACTAGCCCAAATATGTGGTGTGAGTATATTTCAAATCTATATCCAAGGAGTACTTGAAGAAACCTGGAATGATTAAACATTGGATTTGATGATTTGGGATACATTGAGAAAATAGTTAGTTCATTAAAGCAAAACGAAACTGGGGAATTTGATCATATTACGGCAATATCTTATCGTATCCATATGAGACCAGGTGAGAAATAACTTTAATATCTGTTATAGACCTGAGAGAAAGACATAAAAATGAATGAGAGTCAATTATCCATTTATCTCCAAACCTGCACACGTAGTCAGTGTTGCAGATCTTTATCTGTGTAATGCAGTTGGGTTTTTCTGCGCTTTCATAAGAGCAACTGGGAACAATAGTCTGCCTCCGCCGCTCCGCGCATGCTGTGTCCGTACAGGGGCAGAAGAGCAGTTCGTGTGTGTAGTCGGCGGGGACTCGGTCGAAGAACCGGCGCAGAGCCTTATTGCATTTAGGCCGGTTGCACAAGCCCGACTTGGCAGTGGGTTTGATACAAGCCGACACATACTCTGTGCGAAGCTTCTGGCACACGTCGTCCACATTGCAAGCCTTGGCCGCGTCCAGGCAGCGATTCACAGTTGTCATGCCAACGTCTGAGTCTATGGATAGAAGTAAGGTCAAAGAAAAGTGTAGATATCAGTGGAAATATAAATCCTACTGAGCAAAAATGTTTTTATTGGTATATAAACAGCGTGTGAGATGTGTAGTTTGCACTGATGTATTCATTCAACATGCTGAGATGTAATCTTTCAAAGGTTGAGATGGGTCGTTTGGAATTTAAGATCCGCAGCAAGGTGGAAGTGTCTGTGAATAAGCAATGTGGCTCATTTCCCGAGGACCAGAATAACAAAACGAGTTTTAGAAGAGGAGTCTGGTATTTAATTCTTATGTTATAAAAACAGAAACATTTCTTGAATTGCATTGAGAATATAATCAAATATAATCCAGCTAGACAGTTGTTACTAAGATTAAGATGGACTTTTATTAATCCCTCGTGGGGAAATTGTTTCTCTGCATTTGACCCATCCTAGTGTTAGGAGCAGTGTGCTGCCATTTTGAACGGCGCCCGGGGAGCAGTGTAGGGAACGGTGCCTTGCTCAGGGACAGCTCGGTGGCACTTGGTCTTGCCGGGACTTGAACTGGTGACCTTCCAGTTGCCAAGCCAAGTCCCTATCGACTTCGCTACTCTTTTATGTATGTATTTTTTTTGCTTTTGGTTGCATCACCCTCGGTGTTCTGGGTGGGGATTGGGTGCAAATTCGTTTGTACTGTTATGTAATAAAATGCAAAATCTGAATAAAAATATATAAAAATAAATATATAATCCAGCTAGCTTCTCATCATTGTAATGCTAGTACAAGAACAAGGTTTATGCCTCTCCATCATCCTGATTAAAATAATCGTAAAAGCAGGCATAGTGCGCCAAAATACTAGGCCTATATGCCATATTTTAAAAGTATAGTTTGCATTATAGTCAGCTACTTTGCTAATTTCTCTCTGCTGTCCTCTTATCTGTAAATGTCCTGGTTCGGCCCGTTTGCTTTATGTCATTCCCCTGCTTTGTTTCCCCGATTTAGGTTTTGTTTTCTCCAATATTGCTATCAAATGAAGACGTAAAAAGCATACAAATGTCTTTAAATACTAAACTGATCTAAATAAGATTCAGGAACATGCCTAAAACTGTTGATATCTGAGTATCTTCCCACCTGAGATCAAGTGTAACTCGAGTAATGCTATATATTATATATTACATATTATATATAGTAATATGTGATCTGCGAGAAACATCCAAACAGCTTCCTGTCCTTTATTGCATCAGTAAATAAAGCAAGCCTGACTTTGTGACGGGTCATGTTTGGTGTGAGAGTGACAACTTCTGAATGGACCTTTTGTATACATCCTGCCTGGGAAATGAGCAACGAGCCGACCTCATTGAGCTATTTGAGCTTCAGGGATTAGTCATCAGTTCTTCAGGTATTCTTGTCGGATTTGTAGTTTGATAAATATACAGTATAAACCCTTTTTCTGGCAGTAAACATGATGAAAAACATGAACTTTCTTGGGGTGGATGGTAGCTTTAGGCAGAATAATTCTCTGGACATTGTTTGTATTCAACTATGGCTAGAGGTAAAACAAGGAGTGTTACTGTAGACAAGTTAACATCCAACAGGACCAGATTGGCCTACAATTACCACAAAAAGAATACACACATTAACACACCTTTTACTCTCATTTAACTTCGGCCAATGTTTTCTGACTTCTACCTTCTACTTAAATGTGTAGCCTTTAGTAAACGTTTCAGGCGATGCACGTGTTAATGAGGCATAGCTAGTTTATTCTGTTGTTTTTTAATAGTTTGTTCTAATGTTTTGTATTCACAGAATTAACCTGCCTTTCAGAGTTTGGACTTGTTTTATTACATTTTAAGAGTTAAAATTGCTAAATTAGATTTGTATGTAATTTAATTCCTAAGTATAATATTGACTTCATATGGACAGCATTGGCAGCCATTCGTTGTGTTATTTCACGTCAATCTGGCAAATTAATCCAAAGACAACAACCCCCTTCTGGATGTGGCAGTTGTCTGAGGATGAATAGCATTTCTTGTGTAACTGTGTCTTAAGAACAGAAGGCACCTCTAATTGCCCCAGGCATGCTTCCAGGGGTAAATTCAGTCGAGTCATGTATTTGTGCAAGAACACTACATCTTCAAAGGTTAAAATTGTATCAAATAAGGTGAAACTTAATGAAGGTCAGTGAACTTGCCAGCTGTAATAGAGGCCAAGCGGACGTAGTCGTAATCTCTGTGCACGGTCTCATAGGGATAACTCTCCACCAGGTTGAGCCCTGAAAGCAAAATAGAAACAGGTAAAACATTTACATGAATCTTGTCAATTAATTAGGTTGTATACTATAATTATCACATGTTATCATGTTGCTACTAAGACTCCAATCACCTAAATGATCATTTGTACACAGTCTAATATTTAGTCATCGGTACAGTTTGTAATGACCTGTGGTTCTTCAGCTACCAAATGAGAACTAAACAAAGGTCTGATTTGTACACTTTTAAAGGACCACTGCTATCCTCTAGAGTCTAGACACTGACCATGTATGAAGGACTGATGAAGGCTCCAGTAGATGCTCAGGCAGTTCTTCTCCTTCTTCATGCCTCGTTTGCACTGGCAGCCATTTAAGGGGCTGGACAGCAGCGCCGACACTGCATTAGCACACTGGCTCCTGGCCCCGGGGCCCAGCTTCATGCTGCCATTCCCCGCCACGCACTGACGCAGAGTCCGCAGACGTGGACTGCAAGTCTCATCACTCGAGCACGAGTCTCCAGCCACCAAGCAGTCTCTGCCAGCAAGAATGACCTCTAACAGAGCTGTGAGAGAGAAAATCAGATCACAACAAAGAGCAGAGGTATTAGGGGGGGAATCTCAATTGTATGTGAGGTATGTGAGCATTTAGTTAAATCAGTGACTCTAAATTTGAAAATGTGAGAATGCTCAGGTTGGATTATCTTCAGTGACATTTTAATAAATGTTTTTGATGCATCTCATTGCTTTTGTGACTCGGACATTAATGATCTCTAGAGAATGAATCCTCATGACTTTGGTGATCCCCTTTTTATCTCGTGCCACCATGAGGATGACATTTGTGGTTTTTCATCAGGTCAAAGTTGAAATGTCTCCAATTATTTGCTTTATGAACAATGGCCTGCCAAACGAACACTATTTCTATCAGCATCAACTCTGCTTTGTGTTAAGAGCATGCTAAACCAAGATAGCGATGTATTTTAAATTGCCGCATTTACATTTAACCATTCAAACACCATTCAAACACACTACTACATTGCAATGTGCTGTCTTGACCATTGGTAAACAATTAAGGGTTTAATTGTATCAATTAAACTTGCTGGTAATCAAACCACGAACCCATTTGATTAATAGACTAAGACCGGACGATATGTTAATGTTTTCCAACCAACCAGTGTCAGCTAACAATTGGTAATGGCCTACATTTGTGAACATGTGTGTCTTCTCTCTTCGCATCCAAAAACATATCATAGTATACAGAAGACAGCTCTGGCACATTATTTCCTCACACATTTGGCATTAACACACATTAACATTTCTATCAAGATTTTAGATTTCTTTATTAAAGCATTAAAACTAGGAAAACATGTGCTTTATATCTCGGTCTCTTTTCACATTACCTCTATTGAGATGATTATAACTTTGCTTGAGTGCATTACCATGAATAACATGATTGGTAGCTATCCATTCTCTCATTACTTGGCCTGAAGGCTGAATCACTTGCTATATTCCCTCGAACGTCACTGAGAGGTTTTTTTTACAAAAACTAGTATTAATGCACACTGAAAATGTTTGTATTATGCAGTTACTGTGTGAAAAATCTGAAGTGACGGACTTTTACAATTCATGCTCTCATTCACTGACTCACCTTGCCCTAGCGTTTGCCCCTGAAATTAGTCAAGTCTATTCAGATAGATAACTTGTATAACAGGTGTGTGTCATGCAGGCAATACAGACATAGTTACTGAGTGAAAGAATCAACAGTATTTATGCGTTGCTGTGGTGAAGAGCCCATGTATTACCATGTTTATTTTTTATTGAACTATCTCAGTTTGACAACATAACAGCTGGTGAGATTGGAGCTGTTGGTTTCTTTTCGCATGCTGACCTCGGATGGCAGCATACTTTGGGTAAATTGGGATGAAGACAACAAGTCAAACTGATATAAAGTCATGCCTAAACTTGCACCTGCACTACTTACTTGTAGGTGAAGTGTAGTTGTTATTGAAAAAATGGAAGTGCATTCTATGCGAATTATATTGTGTTATGGCTCTTTTTTCTTATAAACTGTATTGTGCTAACAGCTGACACTTGGAGGCATATTCATATGTAATGAATTAGAAGTAATTAAATGCTCTGCCTTCTGTGTATCTAGTTGGGTCTTAATGTGATTGCTGCCTCTATTACGTTCAAAGATATTGTTTGTGTGTGTGCATAAGGCTCTTTAAACTAATATCAGTGCATCAAGAGTTACAGCTGTGGCTGGGCTTGGGAAATAAGCAGTTTGGTTGAGAAAAGATTGTTTTTTGTTAAATGTTAAAAAGCACTCCTCTATACGGATTTTAGCCACTGATAAATTTTTCTGTTATAAACTTGACCATGAAGTGATCTGATCATGGTACTCTAGAGCAGGGGTTCCCAACCTTTTTTCCCAAGAGCCCCCCCAAATGACTCCTGTTGGAAATGTTGCCGATGTATTTATGTGGATTCAAAAGTCGTACATAATCTACAAAATGGAGGAGATCGATCTGATCGGAGGAACTGTGACAAATAATCCAACTGAAACCGGTATGGACATGTTTTAAACATGCGCTTATCCAAAAAAGCCTGGTTTGGACACTTTACGGGCAGAAGAAACATTTCTATTAAAGAAAGAATTATACATTTCTGTCTTTTATGCCTTTATTAAGCCCCTGTCACACTGTCCCGAAATTGACACCCGATGGACACACGAATATGG
Source organism: Pseudochaenichthys georgianus (assembly GCF_902827115.2). Classification (NCBI taxonomy): domain Eukaryota; kingdom Metazoa; phylum Chordata; class Actinopteri; order Perciformes; family Channichthyidae; genus Pseudochaenichthys; species Pseudochaenichthys georgianus. The sequence goes on along the minus strand of NC_047512.1, from coordinate 12,967,626 downwards.
AATTGTGACTTTCGCACGAAGATGGCCCCGAACCACACACGAAGGCAACATTTACATTACATTTAAGACATACAACTGCAATGAAAGTAACAAAAACAATTATGTTACAGTACTATGATACTGTACTGATATCTTCAGACTTTACTTTATCCGTCTTTATATGTAGAAAATATTACGTTTTCTCCGCAATGTTGTTTCCATAACAACAACAACTTCCTGTCAATTGTCCTTCAAAATAATATATTATATCCTTTTTAGTTTCACAGAACACAAATTGGGTTATTTACATAATATGTTTACATTATTTTGTTGTGCAATAAAACAACCTGATGGACACACGATAAAGGAAATGTTCAAATTCGGCTGTGATCATAGCAACATCGGGCCATTCGTGAGAGCATCTTAAGCCTTCATATGACCGCCGGCGGAGTTTCTCAGGCTCCGGCAGCAACTTCGTGAGCGGTGGTAAAATCTTTGGCATGCCAAAAAATTGCCGAAGGACCTTTCGAAGGTTCATTTTCGTGTTGAATTCGTGTGTCAATTTTGCCCTTCGTAAGGCCATCGTGAGGGCATCTTGTTATCCTCGGTGCCATCGGGCATTCGCCCCGATCAGAGTGAGGGTGAATGCACCGATGATAACACGAAGATGACACGATTTGACAAGATGCCCTCACGAGTGCCTTACGAAGTTGCCGCTCACGAAGTTGCTGCCGGAGCCTGAGAAACTCCACCGGCGGTCATACGATGGCTTAGATGCCCTCACGAATGGCCCGATGTTGCTACGATCACAGCCGAATTTGAACATTTCCTTTATCGTGTGTCCATCGGGTGTCAATTTCAGTACAGTGTGACAGGGCCTTTAGCTACTAACTTGAATTGTTATTCAAATTAATCAATTATTTTGTATATGTTATTGTAATGTAGAGACAAGGCTTTTAGTGACAATCATGTATTGCGTTACAATTACAGTATATGTAAAAAAAAAAAATCTAAATATGATATTTGGCCTCAAATCATCTGAGGCCTGGCGCCCCCCCTGCGATTTTTGGTGCCCCCCAGGTTGGGAACCACTGCTGTAGAGGATTCATTGTAGACCAATATTCCTTATTATGTGTGTTTTTTTCCTAGTTTATTTCCAAAGTAGATTAAACATGCACGTTTGCCAGGAGAATCAAAATACTCAAACTTTTAAATTCATACCTCAAACCTTTGTTTTCTCTCGTAATGTCTTTTAGCCCATCTGCTTATATAAAAAAATATTCAATTTCATGCTGCTTTCATCTGCTCTCACAGGTATTTTACGGAATTTTGTTGGCAAAATTGTCTCAGCTACTGTTTTGATCTGAAATAAACAAACACACACCCCCCCCACACACACACACGGCACGAAAGTAATGAACCGACATACAAAGAAATATCTAAAATGTTCAATCATCTGCGTGTGTCTCTTTAAAGCTGGATCTTTAGTCAAACCCCATTGGGGAATTCGGTCTCACTCCCATGAGGATTTTTTGATGTCCTCATCGCCTATTCAGCACATGTAACCTATGTGCATCCAATTCAAACGTGTGCATGATGATGGGGGGGGGGAAATAGCCAAACTCCGACCAAGGCCAGATGGTCAGTTGCAAATTCAAGGCAGAGTTCCCAGGCCCTTCCTGCTATGTGTGGCAGTTTGTGCTGCCTGGGCAGAAGCTGGAATAGACACCATACATCATGAATGCAAATGAGGCGCTTGATTTGACATTTCCAATAAGCCTGTCTCAATGTACCAGTGGGTTTAGCCAATTAACCATGTCAGTAATCAATGTGGTCTGATGCTCAGTTAAGTCCTCAGTTTCCCTGCCACATAAATCACAAGCAGATTAGCTGATCAGTTACCCTCGTGCACCGACTTAATGGTCCACTTCAGGAGAGATCAAATGGAAAATGAAACTTAATGAAGTCATCTGGATTGTTACCTTACGCATATATATATATATATATATATATATATATATATATATTCCTACAAAGCAGTGAGGCCGGGAAACAAAATGCTTTTGTGTTGGTGCATTGAAAGACTTATCACCTTTGTTTCAGTAATCCTAACATTTGTGAATTGTAAGTGATCCTCCAGCATTGATGGCGTTTGTTTCTACTCGTCTAGATTACTGTAATGCACTTTATGCCGGCCTAAACCAGACCACGCTGGCACGCCTGCAGCTGGTACAAAACGCTGCGGCTCGGCTGCTTACAGGAACACGCAAGCATGAGCACATCACACCTATTCTGGCTCCCCTCCACTGGCTTCCTGTCCATTTTAGAGTTCATTTTCAGATTTTATTGTTTGTTTTTAAATCGCTTAATGGGCTGGCCCCTCTGTACATCTCTGACCTCCTACAGGTGTACACCCCCTCAAGGGCTTTGAGGTCGGCTGATCAGCTGCTGCTAGTAGTCCATAGAACCAAGAAAAAGACCAGGGGAGACCGAGCCTTCTCAGCGGTAGCCCCCAGGCTCTGGAACGACCTGCCCCCCAATGTCAAATTGTCGCCCACCCTCCAAACTTTTAAGTCCCGCCTGAAGACCCACCTCTTTTCCCTAGCTTTCGAGCTCTGTTTTATCGATGTTTATCCTTTTATTGTCTGTCCATAGCCTTTATGTGCCTTTTATCTATTCTTATGCATGCCTTTTATCTATTATTGTAATATTATATTCTATTATAATGTTATGTTTGCTGTGAAGCACTTCGGTAAACCCTCTGTTTTTAATATGTGCTATATAAATAAAGTGGATTGGATTGATGGCTACGTAACAAAGGATGTTCAGGAAGAAAACACAAGCCATTTTGTTTGTGTTCAAATCCTTTTGAGCTTAAATTGACAACCAGTGGACGTGTTAAACAATTTCTGTCCGAACCAACATTTTATGATTTGTTTTGGGCAAAACATTTTTTACAGTGACCTTGACCTTAATCAGATCTGTTTTCTTTTACATTTCTTGATACACTAGTTTTCCTTCAGTTCATATTTCCTTTTGAACATTTGTTTTTCTAATGTTTTAAGCAATATAAGCTTTAAAAACACATTCGTTTTTTCAAAAACTACACTTCTCTACTCTAAAATATTACCTTGAGCCAACATTAATTTACTGAAAGCAGAAGGACATTGAGGCTTGTAACTGTGCCTTTGCATTTTAATTCACTCATTACAACTCATTAAATGTAAAGGGTTAGAAGTGACACACTTTAATACAAATCCAAGTTAATATTACATTTGGTCTTATTCTTTATTAAACTCCTTCTTATCGCATTAAAGTAGTGTTATATTGCAGAATATTGCCATTGGAGGAAAAGTAAAGTTCTTTATATTGTTAAAGTAAATTAGGTTATTATGTATCCTATTGTATGTCTTATCAATTACAGCTTTTTATAGCATAAGGGAATATAGATTCTACCATTGAATTAATCATCTTATTTTAGAGACGTAGCCTGTATTTTCTGTTATAAATAGTTGCTGTCTGATATTCAATATAAGACAACAGCATTTTACTTTTATGGGATTGCAATTTCAGACATCAAAGCAGAGTAGATTGAATTTTGCAAATGAGACTGCAACATATCCATCTATATTTAAAACAAAGCAATGTCAGCTCCACTCACAATTCATTTTGGACATCAAACAAATATGGCACAAAGACCTAGAAAAGTGCAGTAATACAACTTCAAAGTATTAAAAATAGAAGCATTCACACTTTCATCTGAATGTGTTAGGTAACTATTATGTGGTGGATATACATTTTTGTAGCTTTTTTAATTATTTTCCAATAGTTGCTTCTTTGCAAAGAATCTCAACAAAAGCTCAGTCCGATATGCACACATTAAAGGATATTGTTGGCAATGCAGCAAACGCATACTATTAATACAAGTTGCAGTACCTGAAAGCATGAGGCTTCAGGTTCCTCGGTGTCCACATCACTGAGGACCTGACATGGACTCTTCACACCACCACCATCACCAAAAAAGCTCGACAGCGGCTCTTCTTCCTCCGCAGGCTGAGGAGTCAACATGGACTCCAGGATACTCTGCAACTTCTCCAGGTGCACCATAGAGAGGATCCTGACTGGCTGCATCACGGCCTGGTACGGCAGCTGCACCGCCCTCAACCGTAAGGCTTTACAGAGGGGGGTGAAAACTGCAGAGAACATCACCAGGACGGAGCTGCCATCCATGGAGGACCTTTACTCCCAGCGCCTCAAGAAGAAATCCCTCCAGATTATAAAAGACCCCCATCACCCCAGCCACAAACTGTTCAGTCTGCTGCCGTCTGGCTGGTGTTACCGCCGCATCCGGACTAAAACCACCAGACTCAGAGACAGTTTCATACCACAGGCAATAAGACTGTTAAACACCTGAACTGTTGAAACAACATCCATAACATTCATCTGCTAGTTAGTAATTATGTATCTATTTCTCTAATATATCATTCCAATAACTTGCATATAGACTCTTATTGCACTATTTCACTTTTTTAAACTATTTTTCTTTTTGTATTTACTATATTTTTCTGTTTATCTGCGTTATTGTGTTGCGCTGTTGGAGAAGCCTGTGACCTAAGATTTTCATCGGCATAACTAAACTGTAGCTATGTTCGTATGACAAAAATAAAGAACCTTGAACCTAAGGCAGGAAATGCCATCAAAAGAGGTTAGTAAGCTTAGGAACAGAGGATGTTCCGGTGATGGAGGGATGCCAATAGCAGACAACAAGGGTCTGAAGTATTGGAATATATTAGAAAGACTGATTGATGATTAGAAGTCATTTAATATTGATCGACACCCAACATGCATGAATTAAATGCTTTGCTAATCTATGACTGAGGGAGTTTTGCTACGTAAAGCCACTGAAGTCAACTTCTTTACAGGCTGCAACAGGTAAACATGAAAAAGCTAAAATGTCTTAAAATGTTGCAAAAACGAGGATGGAACACCACAAAGTCACATGCACTTAAACACAACCACGTATTTTGTTGTAGATGTCCATTAAAGCACCAATAAACCTGTATTTCTCTAAGTGATGTCTCACGTCTCTGAGATAGCATCAGGTCTAGACTATAAACAAATTACTTCCCTGATAGCCATCTCCCGTCCTCCACCAACACAACCAACCCTATCTTTAATCAATGCTTCCCTCCGAGGAGCTTTGGAGAGGAGATGGTCCTTCAGTTTGTAGGAAGACGATCCTAAACGCATCATTCTTTCCCATCTCCAAACATGGACACAAATGCTGCAGTGCAGTAAACAAGAGGCATTTAAGTAAATAACAAATTTACATAATCTCAGCCAGTAGCAAGCGTTTCTGCACGCTCAACTCCTCAACACAAATACTATTGCATATGTCTGCTACTCTGAATACAGTGTAATGAATTATAATAAATTCACTATCACAGCTTCAACTCCTCAGTCACCTCTTGTGTATTTCACTGCATGTGCTTACGTCTCTTCACAGAGGTACTTACATTGATAAATATTCTTATAACTAATCACTCTCCTTAACTGGCGGCAGGGGCGTGATGTTTCCTTGTTCTCACCATGTGTTATACACAGGCAAGTTTTATTTTGAAACGTGCTTTGCTGTGTTTTTTTATTCTTGAATTTCACATTCTAACAGTGTTGTTTGAAAACCCGCACAAACACACAAAGGGATCCTTTAATGCAGGGGATGCTCGCTGAAGGGAGCGAGTTGTAAACAAAAGATTATATCTGAATTCACGGAAGATGGTGGTTGTTATTCATGACTCGAAATACTGCTTCATGTAAGCACCTAATGTCAGTTTGATCCAAAGGCGAGATGCTGTAAAACTAACTCTGGCACGTATAGCATTAAAGTTTGTTTGGATCTTCAAAGTGCAAGCTGACTAGTAACGTTTGTGTTTGTTTGTGTTCTTGTTGTATTATCCTTTCAACAAATAGTTTGAGCCCTGTGTGGACAGGGAGCTGGGATGTTAAGAAGTTTGGTATTTAAAGGAGAATAAAATAATTAATGACATCAATAATCCTCTAACTGAACAACACTGCCAGTCCTGTCAAAACTCTTGCTGATAAAGTCACAGGATGCGATATCACTGCCAGGATGAGATGAGAATACAAAGTAGTTTGTTGAGATATTTCAGTCCGAACATCCGACATTAGAGGCATGGTGCTATCATGGCTACAGTAACAATAAGCAAATGTTTGTAGAATTCAGATATACAGAGCTTTTCCATGTTTATATACATACTGGTGTTTTGATATTTTGAAAAGGCTGACTGGTCAGATAAATTGAAAATTAATAAGAGATGGAATATAATATACAATGTTATTCTCCTGGGTTATTTCACCCATACCATATCATTGCCAAAGTCTGATTTCTAAACTTTAAATTGCTTTTGTGTTCTCAACTTTATTGCTTTTTTAATTGTAACATCCTTTTATTTCCTTGTGTTTGTCAAAACACTTTGTAAACTATTTCAGCTAAATCATTCTCATCAAATCATCATCATGCCTATTTACTGTTGGACGATGATCACTGTCTGATGATTTACAGGTGCGTGTGGGATATATTAAGACTGTGCTGTGAATAGCCACAGCTGAGCCTAATCACAAGAGGATTGATGTGATGTGCTGGAGAGGATCTTGTGAAACTATGGTTCTTCTTTCTTCTATTTTTCATTGAATTATCCATGGTTTGTGTGCAGTTGTAGCCTTGAAAAAAACACCAAGTTGAATGCACCTGGCTCCTGGTTTGCTCACAAGAAAACATAAGAAGTAGCCACTCTTGCCAAAACCAATATTAAGCCAAAGCAGAACGTGTTCTAGGCAACTTAAAAAACAGATGTTTCACTGGTGTAAACACTAAAATGTAACCTATCCTGAAAAAAAAAGGCTGCCTGGAAATGTCAGCCATCATCCCCCTATTGTTTGCTCTCTCTGTTATTGTAGCTGAAGTGAAAAACTAACTCCACTGTGTTCTGCAAAAGCGTTAACCGCTCCTCCTCAGGTGGTTTCTGACCGCTTTCTAACCCACCTGAGGCATATATCACTGGCAGCCTGAAAAAGTCTTAAAGCCAAGTGGGCCAAGTGCCAAAATTCAGTCTGGCAAAATACCACCCGTGAGCCGACACATGGAAACATATATGAGCAGACAACAAACCCACAGCTGTTCCTGTTGAGCCTTAAGAAAGACTACGGGACAAAGGTACTGTTGAAAAAGTCTTATTTGACTGGCTTCACATAATTGGAGGGAGACAATTTACTGTTCCTTGTAGCAAATCTCAACCTGACAATAGAAAATATTTCACCCAGCTGTGAAAAAAGTATTCAGACACAGTAGCAGTTAAGTAACAGCTTTTTCGGTTTAGGTTTGAAGATGCTAACGCTATCTGAATCCTTGTTATCTAAGAATACATCCATACAGAGATGGCTGAATAGATTTTTGCGAGGACATACATTCACACAGGAACACAAAAACAAGAAAAGTGCCAAATCTATAACTTTCACGTTCAGTTGCAATAGAACAACGTTTTTTTTTAATACAGTCAAAATAAGTTTGTTTTTTTCATTTACACATTTTATAAACCATGATTTACACATATATTAATTGTTATTTCAGTTATCCTTCTGCAAGAAGATTAGGGCTGCAACTAACTGGTCTTTCCATTATTGATAATTATTCACCCATAAATATATTATTAATTATTAACTCAGAAATGTTTGATAAGTTTTATTGCTTATCCTAAAAAATAGTAACACTTTTCCACAACAATTTTTCCAGAGGCCAAGGCAATGTCTTGTTTTTTTATTTAATCTAAAACCTTAAAGGTGGGGTAGGTAAGTTTGAGAAACCGGCTCGAGATCGCTAGAATTTGAAAATACACAACCGGAGAAAATCTGCCACTTCCTTACAGAGCCCCTCCTCCAACACACACAAACGCGCACATGACCAATGAGGGCACGAGATAAGTGTGTGCCCCGATGGAAGGCTGACAGGCAGGTAGGCCATCCGGCCCGGCTAAACGGATTGGTTGTACTTTTTACAGTATTACGGCTTCTACAGATGACATTTTTTTATGGGTTTTTGTCAAAGCACTTCAGATATTCATTGCTATCGGGATGTTAAGAGCATTCCATGGAATATAACAAAAAGTGTATCTCGAGCCGGTTTCTGAAACTTACCTACCCCACCTTTAAGCAGTCTAAGCTAAAATGATGTTTTAAAATCAGCAACAAATTATTTGGGGAATTTTTGCCAAATACATTTTTCTTTCATAAGTGAAGAATGTGAAGCATCCTGCAGTCATAATCATACCACTGTTCTGTATTTCAGGATAACATCGGAAATGTAAGTGGAAATCAAATAGAGATTGGGTTGTATTCTGTTTTGGTGATATACCTCCAAATGAATTGTGTTAAAAGTAGTCCATGTTACAGTACTTCATAGTTCGTTGATCTGCTGGAGAGTTATGTTCAAATATTTGTGTATGTGACAAAAATTAGCACAATAATGTCCTACAGTCCCCTATCTTCACGTTTGTGCGCCAATTTGCATTTTGGTGTTGCATTGTCAAGTTCAGTCTCAATGTGGCACAACAAAGACTGCTTTATCTTCACTTGGAAATTGTGACATTATGAGTGCATCCACTGTTGCTATGTAATAGTTGCAATTAACTTATCAGCATATCGTCCTTTGCCTGGTGAGGGGGCGAGGGTGACACATCATGTTTTTCAGAGCGCTGGCAGTCTGCAGCACTGAGCAGGGCTAATGTGCCAGCCATCGGGGCTTACAAATGATGGGTCTTTTCAAATATAGAAGATACAGCACAGTGAATATACTAAACATGATTCTCAAGGAAAACATTGCTGTCATATTGCAAAGTGGTTGCCAGTCATATCTTGCTTTTATAACGCAATCAGAATAAACAGGCACTTGTTACATCGCTATTACTCATCTCACCAGTCTATTGATGGTTATTCTCACTGTGCGGTCTTATGCAACACCTTTCCCTTTGATTATAAGAGAGAGATGGTACCAAGGTTAACAATACTACCTCAATATTCACTAACTTTTAAAGTTAGGTTTGCAGTTTGTATTATATAGCAGTGAATGAGAGCTTGACATGAGGCTTAAATCTCATGAACTATATGTTGTGTTGGTCAGATGTGTATATGTTCGAGAGAGAAGAGTTTTGTAGCTTTAAAGAGACTCTATTTAGCTTTTGGGGGTTTTCTCTTTACCTGTAGTGTGTTATGTAGGTTTTTTAAATGGTCTGCATAGGCTAAAATCCCAAAGTTCCCTCCAGACGGAGTTTCTCTCCCACACTCTCCCCCCTTGCCTGAAACCCTTAAATTGTTCTCCTTTGTTTACGTGACATATTGGCATCACTATGTAACACTCGCGCTTATATTGGCTAGCGCCCAAACACGTGTAGGTGGTCGACTAAGGGGTGGGACATCTCTTAAGGCCCTGTCACACTGTCCCGAAATTGACACCCGATGGACACACGAATATGGAATTGTGAATTTCGCACGAAGATGGCCCCGAACCACACACGAAGGCAACATTTACATTACATTTAAGACATACAACTGCAATGAAAGTACCAAAAACAATTATGTTACAGTACTATGATACTGTACTGATATCTTCAGATTTTGTTCTTTACTTTATCCGTCTTTATATGTAGAAAATATTACGTTTTCTCCGTAATGTTGTTTCCATAACAACAACAATTTTCTGTCAACTGTCCTTCAAAATAATATATTATATCCTTTTTAGTTTCACAGAACACAAATTGGGTTATTTACATAATATATTTACATGATTTTGTTGTGCAATAAAACAACCAGATGGACACACGATAAAGGAAATGTTCAAATTCGGCTCTGATCGTAGCAACATCGGGCCGTTCGTGAGGGCATCTTAAGCCATCGTATGACCGCTGGCGGAGTTTCTCAGGCTCCGGCAGCAACTTCGTGAGCGGTGGCAAAATCTTTGGCATGCCAAAAAATTGCCGAAGGACCTTGCGAAGGTTCATTTTCGTGTTGAATTCGTGTGTCAATTTTGCCCTTCGTAAGGCCATCGTGAGGGCATCTTGTTATCCTCGGTGCCATCGGGCATTCGCCCCAATCAGAGTGAGGGTGAATGCACCGATGATAACACGAAGATGACACGATTTGACAAGATGCCCTCACGAGTGCCTTACGAAGTTGCCGCTCACGAAGTTGCTGCCGGAGCCTGAGAAACTCCACCGGCGGTCATACGATGGCTTAGATGCCCTCACGAATGGCCCGATGTTGCTACGATCACAGCCGAATTTGAACATTTCCTTTATCGTGTGTCCATCGGGGGTCCATTTCGGGACAGTGTGACAGGGCCTTTAGTGATTGACCAATCACAAGAGAGCAAGCCAGTTAACCGATCATAGGGCCACTTTAAATTGAAGTTGTTATATGGGCTTGATTATTTGAAATGTGGGCCTGATAGTAGTTCAATAGTAGATCTAAAAAAGAAACACTTCTTCACACTCTAATCACATGACACAGATATTCATTCTCAAAATGGAGGTTAAAGCTCTTACTTTAAACTTAAATTGATCCCAAAATGTAACATATATCACAACCAGAATAAAAACTCTTGTTAATATTTAACATTTGAATGAGGTCTCTAGACCAACATAGCCTACTGTATGTCTTAGCAGTTGCATATTACATGAGTGGGTTCGAACTGAGTTTAAGCATTCCTCTCTCAGACGTTTATCGTTGGAAAATATACACACAGGTAGAAGCACTACTGTATCTCAGAAACAATAGTGTTCCTTGTGACCTTTTCCCAGGGCTAATGCATAAAAGGAACCTATTTCGGGAACAGTAGCAGTGCTGCCTTAACAAAGTGATTAAGTGTTAACCTTCTGTCGGGTCTGATGTTGTGGCAAGACCATAACACCTGCCAGCTGTGGCTGTCACTCAAGAGTCATTACAGGCGTGGGGAGGGGCCATGCATACCAATGCGATGATTGATGGACACTTTTACTGATGAGACTCTTCAACAGCAGGGTCCCCTGTGTTGCTAATACTCCCAGCATGCCTCCAGTCCTTGAGGGCCGTCTGTTGGGTTGTAATGCAGCAGAAGCAGCAAATGACAGGAGCTCACACATGAATAAGGAAGATGGGGCTCTTCCGCTGATTACCTCCTATGCGATGAAGAGTTGCAACATGGCATTTTCCTGAGCCACGTTGTTTTTTTCAGGTAATAAATCTGACGGCTTTTACTGTGTTTTTCAATTTTATGGGTCAAGATGCACACCACACCGGTGATGTGGAACAATTCGGTTTAGCTGTAAATTATCTCAATGTGTTGACTGGCCTTTAAAGCAGCTCTGCCTTTCATCTTTGATTTTGCGTCTCCATTTGCCTCCATGATAATGTATGTGTAATAACACACACATACACTGTAACCACTTTGTACAAGAGGATCAGTGCGGGGGAATTATTATTCACCCAAAGCCCACATTGAGATGACAAAAAGTGAAATGTGGGTCAGCATGACCAGATGTTAGCCTATTAAGAGAGACTCCAGAGCGCAGGACTCTGTCAATCATGCGCTGCCCATGGGACTACAACAATGATCTTCAGAAGCTAATTTACTCTGCGTCTTAGTGATTCAGTGTTTAAAAGCATCGGATGAAATGTCACAAAGGGATAAGAAACACCAAAAGGCATGACCGTCCTAGAGTTTAAATGGAACAAAGCCCTCAGTTAACACAGGTTTCTGTTATTTCTTGTAAACTTGTTTGGCATAGTGGGACTTGTTCTGGATATGATTGCAAAGGATATTTGAAAGTCATTCCTCAAAAAACCCAGCTACCTATTCGTCACCTTCAGAGTTGTCAGTTATGCTTACACTGTTGGTGATAGATGAAATTCAAAGTCAGAGGCTGAAGTGTTGAGCAGTCTTAAAAAATACACAGTAAAGCTCCTTCTCAGTGTGAATCATACCATAGCATGTAGCCTTGTATGCTTGTGAAGAAGCTCTGCAAATGTGTTTAATACTTATTTAATGATTGATGTGCATTTCACCTCGAATGTTGTTCTTTCTTATTATTCCAGTTTGAAGACGTGAAATATAAAATAGCTTGTGTTTAATTCTCTTCAAATCTTCTGGTGAACATGGTTCATGACACTGCTTCCTGCTTCATCCCCCATTCACTGTTTGTTGTAAACAGAAATACTGAGTCTCACTGAAAAAGCTATCTATTATTCAAACAAAACCCATTAGATATTTCTGTCACAGTTTGTAGAACAAAAACAGTGCCGTGCACAAAATGATTACAATTTTCTTTTTCAGTCACTTCAATTTAACTTCCACTTGCTATAAACCATAACAATGTCCTAATTAATTTCAGCTCTGAAATTCGTAGTCAAACAGGCTGCCTGGATTATAGCTTGAGGCTAGAGTATAATTGAATAAGGACTAAACGTTAACCATGTTTGCTGTGTTTCTGTGAAGGTAATGGTAAGGAATCTGAAACTGTTCAGCCACAGAGTAACCAGCTGTTTATTTCTAGAATGACAAAATGAATATGACAAGCTCTGCACAAATCCCAAAATATGACAAGTACATGACGGGTGCTGTAATCCCAGCGGCATTCCAGTTGCTTTCATCTGAGGCCAGTTTCTGCCTTCATAATGGTGGACTGTTATCCACATTTCACTGTGCAGCATTAATGCATTCATAGTTTGCCAGAACTCCGCTAAAATATATACAGACTTGTCTAACACGGCCTACAACATTTCAAGAAAAAGGGTTTTGAAATAGATTTCTCAATATATCACATTATACGTTTTAATAGTGCTTTGTTTTTGTAGACTTTCACTCAATTCTTCCTTGCACCCTTTTTCTGACTGACACAGGCATCAGTGGTCCATCTTAAAGTGTGCATATATAATGTTTATTTTCAAGTTCATACTTGTATTTCGGGTTTATACTTCAACATCTTCTTTATGTTTAAAGGAACACATGCTTTTGTCCCTCATTTTTTTAGATTTGAAAACCATTGGTTTTGGATTCTAACTGCAACAAAGTAGCATCTCACAAAGAGGCATTTCAATTTCACTATACACCAGGCTTTTACTTCCAAAGAATCTCCTTCAAACAGGAGTGCAGGGTCATGTAACATATAAAGCCATCTTCCACAACAAAGCAATGGACAATACATGATTTTTTTGAAAATAATTGCTAAAATACCTGGTGTCCACAAACCAGTTGACCAAGATTTGACAGGAGTCTGACGCTGCTTTGGTGTTTTGAGAAAATACTTATCGAAAGAGGAGCACCAACTTAACCCTGGCAATAACCAATTGAATGTGAGTGTTATTTATGCATTTGCAGAATGTGTATGGAACTGCACTGCAGTATTTGCTATTGGTTACAATGAGAGATGAACTTGTTGTAATAATAATACATTCGATTTATAAAGCACCTTTCATTGCTCACAGCAATCCCAAGGTGCTACAGGAGGCATAATAATTTTATTTACTAATTTTATTAGTGGGTGCAACATGCATTGAGATCCACATTATATGCGTCGCGAAAATGAATCCTCAATTAATGTAAGCGCTATCAAATGGAAAATAACTATAGTTAATGAATGTTAGGAATTAAATCTCATTTTCGTCGTTACAATACATTTAAGTCACTATTGTACCTGTGTAAAGCATACTGACCTATTCTCCAGCAGTAAGTTACATGGTTCGATTTTATTGTGTGCTGCTTTGCTATTTGTATGATATTCACAAACATTGCTTTCCTTGGTCCCTGAATACCAAGACTGTCAAGGCCAGCTCATACTGAATGCAACGTATGTCTCGTCCAGCTGCCTGTTCAAGGAGTCCTGGTGTGTTCATCTGTTTCAGTTGAATGTATATTGGCACATTAATGTGATTAACCTGCTTGATTAAAAAAAGAAAACGACTTCCCCACTGATAGGCCAGACTTAAGGCTGGCTAGACTACATTTCTTAAGATACAAATGGAGACAATAAACCCATAACATGACCTGAGTAATTAGCATATTTTCTACTTTTATGAAATTCACACTTGAAAATGCCGAGCTGACTCGTGGTGTCATTCCCCGAAAGGTTGCACTGTAATTGCCTGGGTAATGCCATAAAAACAATACGTCCAAATTAGTCTAATTATCAAAAGAGGTAGACATGCTCTATGGATAAGCTTCTAAAGCAAATTAGTCAATTCATCTTAGCATTTTATGCTCTGTGTTGTCTCTATGCATAACCTTTCCAAATGTACTCAGAGCGGGACAGTCATCCTGAAGCGACCTTTGTTTTCTGCTTGAATAGTCTTGTAGCCTTGTAATGAGTTGAGGAGAGCAACATCAGCTTTTACATGACCTTTTGTATTGCACAACATCACCATGTGTTGTTTCTGTAACCTCAAACAGGTGTTCTTCCCAGGTTCCAAGGGTAAACAGTACTGACACAGGTCATCTCAGGCAGCAGCTTGTTCTGCAACATGATGTGAAGACACCTTCCTCCTCCTCTTCCCACCTTCTCCTCAACAAGGCTCAAAGACTCTCTTCATCTTACGTATGCCAAACGTGATGGTGTGTCCTTAAGGGACACATTTTCTATCACTGAATAATCTGACGACCCTGACCAAGGGACACATTTTATGGATGTGTCCAAAGAAAAAGCATTACAGAGAAACAGTGCAATCGAATGCTGCTATACAGAGAAAGGCTTTGTGAACATAACTTGTGTTCAGGTCTTAAACCATGCGCTTTTCCTGTGAATTTATTAAATATTTGTATCTAAAAGAATAACCCAACTTTTATATATATATTTATTTTTTACAGAATTGTATTCATTCCTGAGATACAGGCCAACTGCATATTTTAAAGTTAAAAGAAGGGCTTGCGACCCCCAGACACACATACAAAATAAATAGCAGTGTTGCCAAAAAGGTATTGGCATTGCTACCTAAAGCAGATCATTGCTCCTGATCAAATAACGTCCATTCCTTTCAGATTACATCTTAATACGTTTATTGAAAACACAAAATGGCATCTGCATAATAAACTGATCCACTGTAAAACAAGAAGACCAAAATACTGTTGTCGCAGTGTGCTCTTATCACCTTCAAGACATCGTGTTTGTTGTGGCTGCTTCACAATAAAGTCACCTTGTTTCGCGAGTTGAACACTTGTTGTTGGCAGCAGAAGTAGAGTGTTCATTAGCACTTCATACAGCTGTGATATTTTGTGACGAAAGTGAAAAGTTAGGCTTGAAGCATGAATCCTTTTTCTTTTAACATATTATGAGTGTGAAGGGAATTTGAATCTTGCTTGACAATGGCAGATTCTGCAAACCACAATAAAAACGTCTATATACCGTACATGTACCGATTGTAAAAACATTGGTAATTCAGAGATTACTATACAAAATGTAAAAATGGGATTTGATCTCACGAAAAATCTTTGGAATACTACAAACTGTTAATGGTTATACGTTTTTCACAATGTTTACCACTGTGAAGATATTTGTATCATGACACAGTAAAGCAGAAAATACCTATAAAACATACTGCAGCTTTCAGAGCAGGGTCTTCCTACTTGTATCAGCCGTATTGAATCCCCCAGGATGTGTGTGGCAGAGAGTCAATGGCCCTAATAGCGAGTGATTCTTCTCAAGAGGAATATCCATGGGAATGCAGCTCTGATTTCACAGTTATCACTCACAGAAAGCTGTCAAACGCTTAGTGGCATTCTCTTGATGCTATTAATTAGGACCTAACAAGGCATGGACAGGGGAAGGGATTTTAATCTACTGGGTGGTGACAGAGTCAAAGGTCTCTGCAGGTGAGGCCAACGTCTCGACACGCTCTGGCCATTAGTGCAAAACACGTGGGTTTGCTATCCTGGCTCCAACATGGTGGAATGAGCTCCCCATTGACATCAGGACAGCAGATAGCTTACACACCTTCTGGCGCAGACTGAAAACTCATCTCTTTCGACTCCACTTCGAGCGATAGAACTATTAACAAAGCACTTATATACTAATAAAGGGCTGGCTTATCTAAAGCCAGTTGAATGGCACTTGAAATGTTTTTGCTCTATCAAACCTGATGTACTTATATGATTCTGTTTTCTTCAAGTTTGTATTTTGTTGGTCGAACGCACTTACTGTACGTCGCTTTGGATAAAAGCGTCAGCTAAATGTAATGTAATGTAATGTATTGAGACGTATGAGGTGCTGCTGTGTCAAAGAAAGTTGTGAGTGTAGAACATGCTGATTTAATAATAATAATAATAATTATTCCTTACATTTATTATAGCGCTTTTCCAGATGCTCAAAGCGCTTCACAAATACACATTACACATATGCATGCAATGGTCATGTATTGTGGACAATACCCACAGGAGCAAGTTCAGGTGAAGTGTCTTGCCCAAGGACACAACGGCTTTACAGACGCAGCAGCGGCGGGTTTCACCCCTTGATCTGATGATCATTGCACAGCACACTGCGCCACACCGTCCATCTTCACGCCTCAAAGTCATCGAGGTGCTTTTACAAGTACACATTGGTATCATACATGTACTGTGGACAATACCCACAGGAGCAAATCCGGGTGAAGTGTCTTGCCCAAGGACACAACGGCCTGACGCAGTGGCGGCAGGAGCGGGTTTCGAACTGGAGTTCCCCAGCACCCCCCTTAGGTTTCCAAACACATATTAAAGGTCACCTATTATGCAAAATCCACTTTTTCATGTCTCTTATACATAAACATGTGTCCCCTCTGTGTAAAGAGATTCTGAAAGTTTCAGGAAAAAAGATTCTCTCACTTTTTGTCCTGATCCATTTATATAAAAACCTGTCTGAAAATGAGCTGATCAGATTTTGGCCACTTTCTGATGTCATAACGATTTATTGGCTTGTGTAACCATTAGCCAATCAGCAGCCAAGGAACCCCCCCCCCCCCTTATTTTCATCTAAAGTAACAGACAGAGAATCAGCACTTTTGAAACAGGGCTGAAACAGAGGGGATTATGGGTAATGCTGCAATGATCTGTTGGATATTTCAAGCCAAACACTTCAGAGACATGTTTTGTATATATCTGAGGCCTATTATATATTGATAAAAAAACAGTATAATACGGGACCTTTAACATGTAATAAAGCCTGCCAATCTCCCTCAGAGGCTTTACTTAAAACCAAGTAATCCTAACAACTGAACGAAGATCCCATAATGTATCCTCTAGGATTCAGACTCAAGTGAAATGAGAATCTTCTGTCCACACAGTTTATGTTGTGTGCGTCATTCGCTGTGCCTATAATAATTAATTAAATATTGGTGTATGGAGGTGGCATACTCCGCCGCATGGAGCAGATGTTGTAAATCCTCTGCAGCTCTCACAGACAGGTGCCCTCCAGCCGGTTCCTGTCTGCTGCCTCTGTAATGGCGTGTTTCCTTCCCTTAAACACTGGAGGAATCAAGCAGCTCTCACTCCAACCTCCAACATCTCTACATTACAAGGTTATTCAGCACACAAGTTGACTGATCCCCTCAGAAGGATGCTTGGTGGAACAACATGTACTGGACTTGTATACAGTGTATGCATGTCTGGCCTGTTGCTGGAGCCGTTCTTGGCGTCAGGGAATTGTCCTAATACGACTATAAGGACATTTATTATTTCATTTGTTTATTCCTTGCAGTCCTTTACATTTGCTTTAATTTGATTTAATTTGTTTATTCCTTGCAGTCCTTTACATTTGCTTTAATTTGATTTAATTTGTTTATTCCTTGCAGTCCTTTACATTTGCTTTAATTTGGTTTAATTTTTGTATTCATTTGTTGTTTACATTCATTCAGATTTGGTGTATTTTGTTGTTTCCTTTTGTTTATCCTTTTGTCAGAACTATAACATGTTATCCTGTGCCGGACAGGTGCTGTGGGCCTGAGGCGGCAGACTCCCTGGTGGTGGCAGTGGTTTTCTTCGCGTATCCGTTTTGAGTGGTGTGCAGTGTCACGGGTGATTTATTTTGGACCCCTTACGCCCCTTTTTGTTAACTGCCGCCGTGGTAAGCCAAGCCCTATCCGTTTCCCCAAAGTGGGTATTTTATTCAAATGTACTGTGTGTGGTGTTTTTAGATATTTTGCATGTTATAAATGGGAGGCGTGTGGCGTAGTGGGTTGTCCGTAGGTGTTCGGATCAGGGGGTCACAGGTTCAAACCCCGCTGTAGTCAGCATGTCGTTGTGTCCCTGGGCAAGACACTTCACCCCACATTGCTCCTGTGGGGATTGCCCACAGTACTAAGTGACATGTAATGTAATAAATAAAACTGTATTCTGACCCTTAAAACTGTCTCTGCCCGTGGTGTAAAACGAACCTGATTGTCCTTATCAGCATTACACCTAGTTTTTATAATTTCCTGGGGGTGAAACTCCTCCAGGTGGCGTTGTCCGCAACCGACTTCTAACACCTACCCTCACCACACCACCACACATGTATTGAATCCAAAGCAGTCACATTATTCAATGTTCTCTAGTTCCTTTCACTTATCGGATGAATAAGCTCTTTGCAATAACATACATTTCAGTCAGACAACTCAAGTTATTTAGTATCTTCAAGTGTCAGTGTATAAAAGGGTGCATTCACGAGAAAACTCTTCGCAGACAAAGGAGGAAGGAAATAAAATATGATGTCTAAAAGCTGCTTCTGCGACAAAAGCTCACTATTTTGGAGATGCTACATAAACCTTGAAGGTGGTGTAGTCTTACATAGATAGACATGTTTAAACACTCCCAGAATTAAGCTTGTTAAGAGTGATTACTTTAAGATTGCTTTTAGGTGTTAGTTTGCTTTGATAACAAGGACAAATGTTGTTGGTTTCTAGTAGACTTGTCCTGCATAGTTGGATCGTGAGAGGAAACGTGCAAAAACAGAATTTGAGTAAAGGCACTTTTTGTTCATGCTAATGTATAAACCACTCTGCCAAATACTTGGAACAGTGAGAATAATAAAATGAGTGGTGTTTGTGGATGTCCCAAATTATAAATCTATAAAAATACATGTCGCTTTCATCATTATCAATACAAGTATACTTGAATTCCAAATCTCTATGCTACGGTAACTAACAAAAGTGCATGTGGTTGATTTTTTTACTGAATAGTAAAAAATATGCTTTGCAAAATCTGCAATATTTAGTCATATTTTCTTTACCTCAGGGAGAGTCAACATTATTTCCACTGAGATCAAATCCAATATCTCTTCACCTGACAGGCTGCAGAGTATAATGAAGTTACCACTAGGGCCATAGCGGCCATGAGCGAAATGGTTTAAACATATAGTGACGACACGTGGCCTTTTATTAGGTTTTACTAATACTACTTCTCGGTGTAGACAATAATTCAATTTATATTGTGCAAACAAGCATTTCCAGTCATTCCTTTTTATTGTGGCTACCATGAGGCCACAAACTGATTTCACTGATTTGATTAACTGCCCCCCCAAGGCATAAAAATGCCAAATTAATTTCAGTGAGAAACTGCTCGGTGCTATAGCTTTTCTGGTATATGGTGTAGTCTGGGGATGCTGATAAGAAACTATTCCATTTACTGGCTGAACTGCAGTGTAATTCACTTCCCTGTGCATGTAAACAAACATTGAAATGGTAATGAAATACCATAAAGTTTGAGACTGCACTAATCAAATAATAGCAAGAGTAGATCAGTATGGTACATATGCACAGCTACAGATATCAAAACGCTCAGTTAGCGAGCTCATTCATCCTGCCTGCCATGAAACCTTTGTTGGGAATGCAATGATACAACGATGCTGCATCCATCATTTGCAAGCATCGCTGTCTCAGCTCCTTTTCTGGCTTTGTTGTCGGTTTATAAACTTTTATTACATATTTTCTGTTTTTGGCTCACACTTTGAAACATTTTAAAACATAACGGGTCAATGTTTACGGCAAAAAATAAGTTAACTGATTAGTATATGGTGGGACAAATACAATAAATGTTTACAACGTTATTTAAGCAGTTAATAGCGCCATTTCTGTAAAATATATTGCAGCCCAAAAAGCTGCCCACTCATTTCCTTTCAAACCTTTATTTAACCAGGTACTGTAGGTTCCATTGAGATCATTGATCTCTTTTTCAAGGGAGACCTGCAGCAAGCAGGTTACACATGAAACATAAAACAACATAAAACAAGAAAGGACGGTATGATACTGTAGATCTATACTGCAGAAATATTGGTAAGGATTACTTGTTTTACCAAAGTCTAGAAATTGCATTATTTATTTCCGATTATTACTCATGTCCGTCGGCGTTAAAGAATGTATTCCCACTCAGTGGCTGTAGTCCATGCCTTTGTTCAATGACATTCTAATTTCACACTTAACAAGAGGACCGAGACCTTGAAATAAGTCTATTGACCTCGGTTGCATGTTCTCGTCCACAATTTGCCTCAATCTTTATGAAACTTCACTCATACAAACAAACAGGTTTAGCTGTGTCGCAGACTGACTAAAATAAGTGGGGCTTAAGCCCTCCGTTTGAAATTGTATAACAATGAGGCTGTGCCTACTTGTCTCTCTCTCCGGATAACCACTGACACACTCTGAGTTAATGAGCCTCTGTTTGGCCCTTGAGGCCGCTGTATGTCTATAACCTCAGAGCCATTTCCTGAATTTCCTAACAGCTCTAATGGAGAGGGAGACGCTGCCTTTAGTCTGATCAGGAGCCCTACTTATGCACGCTCTGTGTCATTTTCACCTCCAGCTCTAAACTTGATGATCAACGGCAGTTTTTAAAAACCAGTGTGCTATGCAGATTAAAGGAAACCCTTTGTGTGAATAGATCACTGTCACTTAAGATAATGACCACTGCTGCTTTTTCTTTCATCTGAGTGACGTTTAATCTGT
The DNA here is from genome assembly GCF_902827115.2 of Pseudochaenichthys georgianus. NCBI lineage: Eukaryota > Metazoa > Chordata > Actinopteri > Perciformes > Channichthyidae > Pseudochaenichthys > Pseudochaenichthys georgianus. Next base: position 12,946,665 of record NC_047512.1, on the reverse strand, counting down.
CAGTTTATCCGTTTAACGTTTGAAAATAACCTACAAGTATTATAGAGGGCACGTCTTATATCTAGCAGAGTATCAGACCTGATCCCGGACACTGACCAGTAACATGATAATTGAGGGTAATATTGCGACAAACATAGGAAAGGGGGCAGGGGTTTTGGTGAAGCAGATACTCTGTAATTGAGAATATATATTATAGCATGTCCATCCCAGAAGTTTAATTGACGTAATCCTGAGGCATTTTACAGAACAGCATCATCTTTCTTTAGCCTTTTGCAGTGTTTTTATCACTAAACCCACAACATTTCATCAACTAATGCAAATCGTTGACTAAAGGAAAATAAAGGCTTGCTCAGCAGTTCAGAGAAAAAGATTTAATCCAAATAACAAAATGTTCTGTCTTTTGGGAAGGTCAATTTACAACCACAGAGTGTCAAGATTTTTTCCGAAAACAAAGCACCTCACCATGAGCTCGATTCTGACTCCAGCTTTAACCACAGTGGGGGTTTCTTGCCAGGATCTTTGTCAGTGGTTGCTGTTGTACATCCTGGACTAAATCTACAAAAGTTAGCTTTTTGCTTTAAAGCATTCACTCCGTCTGAGTGTGTAAAGGCAAATGAAAGGAATAGTGTAGTCTGGCAATATGGGCCATAGTATACGTAATATGGATATTTTTATCAAACAATTTACATTCTGTGGTACATTATCATTTTACATTAGCATGGATATAGTACTATTTACAGAATCTTAACACACCAAGGTCTCATTGAAGGTATTTTGAGTAATATAGGATATTTGTCTTTTGAGGATCCAAAGAGATATTATACATTTGGTTAAATTATGTTTTTATAATTAAAGTATGGAATTTTTAAATGGTCGGATTTGGTTATATTTCAAAAATATTTTCCCACTTGATGACGGCTGGGCAAAAGGATGGAAGATTAATAAAACGAATGGATAAACAATAAGGTTTAACAGCCTTGGAGAACTAAGCCACTAAGCCTATTAAGACTTGAAATATAAATGTTAGATAGACAGGAGTGGTAGTCAGTGTCTCCCCATTACATGTTGTTGGTTATTACTTTCCAACAGAGTGACTTCAACAGAGTGACTTCAATCACATAAATCTGGATAAATCTGGATAAACAATAAGGTTTAACAGCCTTGGAGAACTAAGCCACTAAGCCTATTAAGACTTGAAATATAAATGTTAGATAGACAGGAGTGGTAGGCAGTGTCTCCCCATTACATGTTGTTGGTCATTACTTTCCAACAGAGTGACTTCAATCACATAAATCTTAAAATGTAAACACATCACTGATGAGTTAACAGTGATATAACTGGAAGCACTCGACTACAGTAATGGAATAGGGCTTTAAACTCAGACTCATTTATTTTTCACCCACATTCATCACGTCTAATCAATGCTGTCTTCGGCTTCAACCCCCCCAGCAGACCCTGACAATGTCGCTGCCTGCCTCAGTCTTTTAAACTATAAGCTGCTTTTTCTCCAAACTTCATAGAAGTCCTAAGTAATGTTTGAAGTTATAATATTTCAATATTATAGGCTGATGACTATGTGGGACTTTCAATACTTTCACCATTAAAAGCCAGAGCAATCAGACTGACTGACATCAGATGAAAAGCATTGTGCCAGCTCAACAGCCGATTTTAAAACCTCACTAATGAAAGACAAAGGCATTTTCAAGGGCCCTGACAATGGGTGGAGAACATAGCTGCCCACAGGAAAAGTGTAAAAGCTTTGAACCCAGCCCTGTCAGAGTGAATGTTATTCAGATGTATTGATTTAAAAAATGTCAGTGAAGGTACCATAAGGACAGATGCATTAAGTGTTTTCTGCAGCTATTATTAATGTGAAAATCTATTACATTAATTTCCTCACCTGTTTTACTACATTATTTAATAGTACCTATGGTAAAGATTCATATTTTAAAACCCCATTTTTGTATCAACTCACAAACTCAAAAGAAACCCTGTTATTCATTTGAAGATGTATCAATATATGCATGTGTCGAGGCTTGGATGTTACAATACATTTGAAAGATATGTCAAGGCAATTTAGAAACGGCATTCATTACATAGTTGGTCCAGCAGTAAGCACTAACAAGTTACATTTTCAATGTTCAATAAATTATAACGACATTTAAAGGTGGGGTAGGTAATTTTGAAGAAACCAGCTCGAGTGGGCTAGAATTTGAAAATACACAGCCGGAATCTGCCACTTCCTTACAGAGCCCCTCCTCCAACACACACAAACATGCACATGACCAATGAGGGCACGAGATAAGTTTGTGCACAGATGGAAGGCTGACAGGCAGGTAGGCCATCCAGTTATTTTAGCCGGGCCGGCTCAGATGATTGGTCGTGCTTTTTACAGCGCCACGGCTTCCACAGATGACATTTTTTTTATGGATTTTTTGTCAAAGCACTTAAGATATTCATCGCTATCGGGATGTTAAGAGCATTCCATGGAGTATAACAAAAAGTGTATCTCGAGCCGGTTTCTCAAATGTACCTACCCCACCTTTAAAGTAATCCCTATCATAAATGTTTGTTTTTGTAATTCATTTATTCAAAAAAGACCTAGTATTTGTCTGGCTGTAACAGTTATTACCTGGCTTCATGACTAGCTCCCATGTGGGGCTCAATGTCAGTCTGTTACTATTATTCATTGTATGGGTCCTTCTTATTATGTACACCTGGCTAAAAAAGAATGCAGTCAACTGCCCTGCAATACATTCAGCTTTTATAAGGGCTATAATGTTCAGTTTTATGGAAACCATTTTAGAGAAGTGTTGATTCATTGATTTATGTTCACTTTGGGGGATGCACTGTGATGTTGTTGAATTTTAGAAAATTATATATTATTATATTATTATATTATAATTATATAAATTATATAAGACCTTTCTAAGATTCAGTGTGCTCCTTAATGACATAAACTGGCAGCTGAGAGTTGTAAGAAAGTATATTTTGACTACTTTTTATGAATTTTACTACTGAGTATAATCTTCAGGCAATGCTAGAAATGAAACTTAGTATATGCTCTTGTGCCCTTCCCTGAACAGATCAATGAGGTGCATAGTCTGTAACCAGGCTACACCAAATGAAGGTATATTTTAGGTCAGAGTTTCTATTAAATATAGAAAGTTAAATCAAAGTTCCTCTTTTGGAACTTATTTGAAAACCAAGGGGCCCATTAAACAAAATGTCACAGAACCATGATTTGTAGCCCTCTTAGACATACATTTGTCTTAAAAATACCTATAAAATACTCTAGAAAGTCAGTTGTTCCATTAACGTGTGATAGGCTGTCAAAATATATGTGCCATTAAATGACACATTTTGCGCACAATTACAAGCACATTGAATCTTCAGTCATCACTTCAGTCATCACTTTAAAGAAACAACATTCCTATAACCACACACAATTATTCAAAATGATGTATAATCAGATGGTTTAGTTGTGATGTGTTAGAATATTTAACCCCGACCAACAGTGAGTATTATGGTGCAAATACATCTTGTGCCGTACATGGGGTTAATGTGGTAATAGTATCTTGGTGAAAATCCCACAGTCAAGGTTACACTGTGTCCTCTCACCAGTAATGCCAAAGTTTTACTGGAATGACTGTCCTGTCCCACATGAAGACAGCATGAGCATGTGATGAGCTGTTTGTCCGCCTTTCATACTGCCTGCTTCAAATGAGATTCATGACAAATCCCTTACAAGAGGCCAGCCAATATGCCAGGTAATAGCATCCTTGGCAGTACTTATCTGTCTCCATTAAAGACACAGGTCATATCCCACAATGTCAAAACCATTAAATCAAAACATATTGCATGATGGTAGGCTGAAGCTGGCCACTGATGCAGTAAAAGAGAAGCTCTGATTGAGAAAATAGGTTAAAGTACAACAAATCTGAATGCAAACTAGGCCTCATTTAGAAACATTAGAAGAATAATGGACAATTTACATATCCTTGTCTGCTGCTACTGGGTTTCCACTGCAACTACAACCAGTTTCAGTGCCATTAGAAATCATTGCTTGCAGTTCCAGTTCAATATTAATAGTAAATGCAATCACCTTGTGCTACAATTGGAACTTCATATAAAATGGATGTGAAGTCACTGGGGGGGCCCTGCTACCATTTCAAGCTTAGGCGGTGTTTACACTATCTAGTGTCTAATATTACACTAGATAGTAAACTAGAATGCTTTTCAGCCATAAACCTTGAACAATTACATTCAATGATTCTCTCTTCTAAACCATCAACGTGCATGTTAGACCCAATTCCAACTAAGCTGTTGAAGGAAGTTTTTCCATTAATTAGCACTTCTTTATTAAATATTATGTATATGTCTTTATTATCAGGCTATGTTCCACAATCATTCAAAGTAGCAGTGATAAAACCGCTTCTTAAAAAGCACAACTTCGATCCAGAGGTTTTAGCCAACGATAGACCTATTTCTAATCTTCCGTTCCTCTCAAAAATTCTTGAGAAAGCGGTCGCAAAACAGTTGTGTGATTACTTAAAAAACAATGATTTATTTGAAGATGTTCAGTCTGGCTTTAGAACACATCATAGCACAGAGACAGCTCTGGTTAAAGTCACAAATGACATTCTAATAGCCTCAGACAAGGGACTTGTCTCTATTCTTGTTTTGCTCGATCTCAGTGCTGCATTTGATACTATCGACCATGATATCCTATTGCAAAGACTAAAGCACTTAGTTGGCATACAGGGAACTGCTTTAGGCTGGTTTAGGTCCTATCTATCTGAACGCTCTCAGTTTGTACGTGTTAACGATGAATCTTCCACGCAAACCAAAGTTAGCCATGGAGTGCCACAGGGCTCAGTGCTCGGACCTATTTTGTTCACATTATATATGCTTCCGTTAGGCAATATTATAAGGAATCATTCTGTAAACTTTCATTGTTATGCGGATGATACTCAACTATATTTATCAATCAAGCCTGATGAAATTAATCATCTAAATAAAATTCAAGACTGCCTTAAGGACTTTAAAACGTGGATGACCTTAAACTTTTTGATGTTAAACACGACCAAAACTGAAGTTATTGTACTTGGCCCGAAGAATCTACGAAACAAATTATCTAAAGATATACTAACTATGGATGGCATTAATTTGGCCTCCAGTGAGACTGTAAGGAATCTTGGTGTTATATTTGATCAGGATTTATCCTTTAACGCCCACATAAAATCAATTTCAAGGACCGCCTACTTCCATCTACATAACATTGCAAAAATCAGGCATATCTTGCCTCAAAACGATGCAGAGAAACTAGTCCATGCATTTGTTACTTCTAGGCTGGATTATTGTAACTCTTTATTATCAGGGAGTACCAAGAAGTCAGTCAAGTCGCTTCAGCTGATTCAAAATGCTGCAGCTCGTGTACTAACCAGAGTTAGGAAAAGGGACCACATTACTCCTGTTCTGGCTGCCTTACACTGGCTCCCTATAGAACACAGGATAGAATTTAAAGACACCCTATCCGTTTTTAAGAGTGCGCTTAAGACCTTCCTTTTTGATAAAGCTTATAGTTAGGGCTGATTAGATTCAGCCCCTAGTTTTGCTGATATAGGCTTAGTTTGTCGGGGGACATCTTACTTCTTCCTTCTCTCTGTCTATACCTGTGTACTCTCATGTTCCGATTAACCCAGCTTCCCCAAATTTCTTTCTTTTTGGTGTCTATATACGCCGGGATCCGGAGTCATGGATGTTCCTGCGGTCCTGTGTCCTGGATCGCGAGCCCTGGATCGCGAGTCGTGGCTGTGGTCCTGGATCATCGGTCCTGGATGGATATCCTCGTGGATTCATCTTCCTATTATACACACATGCATTTCCAAACATTTGGACTACCTATGTTGCAAATGTATTATCTTTTCAATTTACACACGGCATCTATTGCACGTCTGTCCGTCCTGGGAGAGGGATCCCTCCTCTGTTGCTCTCCCTGAGGTTTCTCCCATTTTTCCCTTTAAACTGGGTTTTCTTCGGAAGTTTTTCCTTGTACGATGTGAGGGTCTAAGGACAGAGGGTGTCGTATTGTCATACTGATATTCTGTACACACTGTGAAGACTACTGAGACAAATGTAACATTTGTGATATTGGGCTATATAAATAAACATTGATTGATTGATTGATTGATTGATTGATTGATTGATTGATTGATTGATTGATTGATTGATTGATTGATTACGCAAACGGTTGTATCTGCAACTTTTCTCTTTCGTTTAGCCCGTTCGGCCATACGAGGCCGTAACGGAAACGCGGAAACGGACCCCGCAAACGATAACGGGTCCCAAGGTGGATAGATCTGCAACCGGAACGCTCTGGCGGGCCAAACGGCGCAGTGTGTACACCCTATACGATCATTTCCTGATAACGATGAAGCCATAGCCCCACCTCTCCCGACCTCTGCTGCTCACTGCTGTAGCATGGTCAGTAGCTACTGCTACTGACCATGCTACAGATGTTAGTACAAAATCTACAGTTCCTCTACCACAACCATGCAAGAAGTGGACATGGAGAATTACTTGAACTACACCAACTAAATCCACCGCGGGGCATAAACAGCAGGGCAACTATGGCAACCTTGCTCGGGGGTCTTCTTCGCTGCTTTTGGTGTATTTTGTGGCGAAAGTACAGCGTCACTTACAGGCCCGGCATATGTGCTACAGCGTTTCCAGTGGTCTCGTGTGAACGGACACGTTAAATGAGCCGAATGCGTGTGAACGGAAGACTTTTTTGAAAACGAATTAGTTGCGTAAACGCAAACGTTCCCGTGTAAATGGGGTCTTTCCTGAAAATTGTTATCTTACCTAAAAAAAAGACTTACACTGCACAATTGTGGTAATTCCACATCATTTTGAACCTCTGTGTGGATCTGTCAAAGTGAGCTCCGGTGCACATTCATCATGCAGATATCATCAAAAATAGGACAGTCAACTACTTGCCTGGGATTCATTTTTATTTTTCAAAGCAGTAGAGGCAGCAATTCAGTTTGAACTCCTCTCAATGCATGAACTGACCTTCTGCTAGATTAATGTTTTCTTCAGGACCTGAACATCTTTGCTGCTCAAGGTTCATGTCTCATCTTGCATACCATGCTGCGAATGGATCTGGCCCTTCCTACATCCAGGACATGGTTAAACTGTACACCCCAGCGCGTGCACTACGCTCTGCATCAGCCAAACGACTCGCTGCACCCTCGCTGCGAGGGGGACCCAAGTTCCCATCAGCAAAAACACGTGGGTTTGCTATCCTGGCTCCAAAATGGTGGAATGAGCTCCCCATTGACATCAGGACAGCAGAAAGCCTGCACATCTTCCGGCGCAGACTGAAAACTCATCTCTTTCGACTCCACCTTGAGCGATAGAATTACTAACAAAGAACTGCTAACAGAGCACTTATATACTAATAAAGGACTGGCTTATCTATAGCCAGTTGAGTAGCACTTGAAATGCTTGGCTCTATGAAACCTGATGTACTTATATGATTCTGTTTTCTTCAAGGTTGTGTCTTTCTGGTCGAATGTACTTATTGTAAGTCGCTTTGGATAAAAGCGTCAGCTAAATGCAATGTATTGTAATGTAATGTAATCCCAGACCAACATGAATTGGATTTCCTAATGAGCAAGCTTAGAAATATTGCTAATATTGCTCTCGATTCAAGAACCATGGTTATCAATGTAATTCTGTCCATATGCGTAGGCTATGCTGCAGCCAAAGACTGTTTTCAGAATATCTTTTTAACAAAACATTTATAAATTGTTGGCCTTGCTTTTAGAGTTTTTCCTGAGAAATTGTTGTGACTTTGAAATCCCTCTGTGTTGGCTTGCAGGTATTTGGAGCAGTTAAGAGGCCTGGATAATGTTTGAGCTCGGTTTTCTGTTCATATTCAGCGTTGAAAGTCACAGAAACTCCCCGCAAGAAAAGGGTTGAGTCATCCAACAGTTTCTGACCTTTTGCTGTTTGGTGTTGCACTGTTGGCTAATTAACTTGAGCAGATGGCTAAACTGGCTATAATCAGCATCCAGTTTATTATCAGTAATGTATCCTGAGTAGAGCAATACTCTGGCATACATTATAATATGCAGGTTTGCATAAAGAACAGACAGAAAGTTGTTTCCAGGCATATCACTGAAGTACACCACTGTCCCCATCTGTTTCCAATCATCTATTACCAGCCAAATGAATGTGTGACCGTCAGACATCATTACAGAGAGAAAAGCTGATTCAAAAACCAAACTGCATTCATTTCCATTCAGCATTTCTTAATGGCATCTCCATTCATTCCTCTAATTAATTAATAATGAATAAAAGGGTAAGATATAATGCACATTGCTGCCTTTGTTAGGCAGGAAACTATGCTAATTAAAAGGAGAATGAATATCTCTGGTGCCATGGCCATCAGTGGTATAATTATAATGGCAGTTAACACTGGGGTTGAGATGAACACATTTGTGTATTAGAGATGGAGAGACTCTGTGAGCCAACAACATGCAGCTCTCCCCGTTAAGGCTGTGGGTTGTTGCCACACAAATCAATATTCCAGCGTTGCTCAATTACATGAGAGCAGGTAGCTCAGTAACACTGCAATGACTGATGTACTGCTGAGCATGGTCACTTTTTAGACGGGTTAATAGATTAAACAATGAGCAAGTTTCATAAAACGTACAATGCATAGGTCAATATTACAAATACTATTTGGTGTAAGGATAACAAGCCTATGATAAATAATGTGCGACATTTATATACCTAGAATGTGGACATGTTATGGGGTTTCTATATGCATGTCCATGGGGCAAAACATTCACTATACTGAGCCCCGGAGCGTTTACTGCAGATTTGATATGCACATAATCCCATGCACGCGCTCAGACGCACACATGCACACGTTGTATCCCGTGCGCGTTTGCGTAAAGCTCTTGTTTGCGTAACACATACAATACAACAAAGGTGATATCTGACAAGAAAATTACATTCTTTAATAACTCAAACACTTAAAATAATTTGAATTGAGTTCGTGGGTCTTTTTAAAAAAAAAATATATATATATATATATATATATAAAGATATTAGCAGGCTGGCATCCAAAAGAATAAAGAAAGAAACGACAGTCTCATTCTGTTTCATTAATTTAAAAAGATTAATCAAATTTGTATAGTAGCGGGTTGGACATTATCCTAACCTGCTAAAGACAAATAGATCAAACAGTTATTCAATTTATTAACAGACAAGTATTTACTTACCAAAAGTTATGAGGTGAAACAGATACATTCCCCACAGATCCATCTCTATATGAAATATGAATTTCAGATAACGCGTCGGATCTTCACGAAATACAACTACACGGCAACAAGAGGATATCCTGCTCTGCGTGTGGAGAACATTATCGGGACAAGGAAAATAATGTCTTGCAAATTCCTTAAATCGTCTTTTTAGTTGGTTGTGGCTGTGTTTAAATATCTTAGAATCCCATCAGTTTCTTGCAAGACTGTGTTGCAGACGCGCTTTTGCGCAAAGCCAGAGCCATGCGTAATGATGCGAGTGAAAGTTGTCCGGTGCGCTGAATGGTTTGGTATTGTGAGGGAGAGCCTTCTGTTGCGCGTCGAGGTGGTCGCACAAGTCCTTGAGTCCGCTGCTGAAGAGATGCTGACTGCTGCCGGGAAGAGCCACTGCCAAGAGGGAGGGAGAGAGGGAGAGCTGTTTGTGCAGGAAAGGGTATTAAACAGCCAGGGCTTCTGTTGCGTTGTTGAGTATGATATAAGGTTAATTCAGCTACGAAAACAGCATTATATTATCTCTACTGACACTTAATATGGCCATTGTATATTATAATGGTCCTAACCTGTTTGGTTGTATTTGTTATGATGCTATAGGATTAACAGATGCTCCAATAATGTTATAATATAATTTCCCTTTATGATATTATAATTCTAACCTCAACATTAGTTCTTATGTCATCTAAAGTGGGAAATTGTGCAGCAGAGAGTTCGAAAAGCACACAAAAAAAGCATATCATGTTAATTTGGTTGGCAGTTTAAACTAAAGTTGGAATTTGGTTTAAAATCCCTTTGTGATACCTTCCTGGTACAGTCTCGACTTTGATTTTTTTTTTTCTTTATAACCCTGTTTTAACATGTCACAATGTTGGTCTGTCAGATTATACAAGTCTTAATCTGAGACCCTTTATAATAAATGCCATAGCCTATATCCTCACTGATAGATATTTCAGTTATCTTAGAAAAACAAAATATTAATATCAATACAAGAAAAATCCAAACAGAAGAGGCAGATCTGGGTCACTCTCAGCTAAAAACCTTTTTCAGTTTTCCTGTGCACAAAGTTTGAGAGCTCTAGTTACAATTCAGGTCGACAGCACATAATTGGCCAAACAATAAAATACAGACAGAGAGGGCAGACTCATTTTGTAGATTCCTTCACAAGTCAGATAGCTTTAGGCAATGAGCCACTTAAATTGGCATATACTCCCAGAAGCTATGGGTAAAAATAATTATACCACATTGCTGATGTTAACAGGAGGAGCATGCTGCTGGAACAGCAGAAAGTCACCTGGACAGACAGTTATGTTGATGAGAGTTTACAAATTCATGTATTTGTGTATCCTCAACTGTTAAAAAACACTGGCCCCCACAGAGAGGTGGATCCCGTTGCTGGTCATTACTGACTACCAGAGCTGCGCAGCTGCATTTTCAGAGCGGTTCACTGTTTTGAAACAGACAAGTTATTGATTCTTCAATGTTAAGAATTCAGCTTTCTGACCATCTGTTCAATATATGGTTCAGTAACTGTTTTTTTGTAAAGTAATGATCAGAGGGTCATGATGTGCATTTGGAGTTTGTTGTGTCTCAAAGACGGCCACAACAAATGGAGTTTCCAGATGATCCTCACAAACAAAGCTGTTGAGGAGCAGATAACAAAGGGTCACCATGTTGTATCCGCCATACTCAGTGTGGGTGCTTTACTGTATGTGTGTGCATGTGTGTCTGTAAGGCAACAACAGGGGTCCAAGAGGATGATCCAGCTGTGTACCAGAGACAGAATGAAGACCTCTGAAGAGGCCTTTCAGCCGGCTGGTGTTATCTTTACAGCCATTCATGGCCGCTCCACTACATGGCTTCACTGGACTTACATGAGCTGGCAAAGTTAAGCATTTCCAGAGCTTTAGTTGTTTTAAGTTTTTTTTTGCTGAAGCCTCAAATTGGAAAGACTGTAACTGTAAAATGTCTTTACGCCTCAACGATTGTAATTTTAACTCTCTAACAAGCTTGCAATGAGAATATTTGGAACAATACATTACCATTTCTCTGGGGAGTTAGACTGCTTAAATGTGGAGAAGATAGGCTGTGAAAATGCTTTATGAATCTTTAAAGAGCAGCACAATGCCATAGGGAGCTCCGGGGTAAAGTACATATTTGCAATGTGCATGTGCATTTCTAATTCAAATCAACACTAAATGCTCCGAGAAAAGCCCCGTCAACGGCTTGGGGAGAATTAGAGAGAAAATGTTTATTTTCTTCTGAACCATTAAAGTCCTTGGCTCCCTCCCAGTGGATTATGGGTGTAGAGGGCTTTGTCTTTTTTTACCATCAAATTAACAAACAGCAACCTAACGTGATCTGAATCACCTCAGCTGTGATCTCTCTTACATAAATGTGTCATAGATCGTGTCTAAAACCAAAGCCTCTATGTAGTTACTGTCAATATGTCCTGCGTCTCTTACAATCGTTCAATATGGAGAGTAGCTGCTGTTTAAACATGGGAGATGGACAGCGCTCAGCTCTTGCTTCAGGCAAAGGTACATCGATTTCCTATCTAAGTTAGCCCAGGGCTGTGGACACGACATTAATGAGGGATTAGTCATTGTACCTTTAATCACTGCTGTGTCAAGGTGCCAGGACTGGGTGATGAAGAGTGGCTTTGTAAATATTAGTTGGCAGCATTTAAAGGCTACAGTCACTGCCAACTGCAGACTTTAACTTCTCCATGACAAAACAAAGCACAGTGGCCTAATTTCCCTTAGCTTCAAAGTGTCCTCCATGATGCATGTGTGTTGTACATTTTTGTTTTGGTGGTTTTAAGGCTTCTAAACACTATTTGCAAAGCCTCACAAGATTTTTCTTTTATATTCCTGACTAGACCTTATTGGGTCTGAAATGTTGTGGTGTCAGGCTGGGATTTACTAGGCCACCGCTAATGCTCGTGCTAATGGGGATTGTAATAAATAACAAACAGCAAAGGCCACCAAATGCCCTGAACCCTTTTTTTCCGCAACAGAAAAATTATCGACGATTGTTTTGATAATCGATTCCGAGTCAAAGTAATTTTTCATGTGAAAAGATTTCAAATTCAGCATCTCAAATTACATGTTCTTGTTTTTCCCTGTTGTTTATCATTAAACTGGTTACTTTTTTGTTTTGGACTGATACAACAAGACATTTAAAGACATCACCTTCAATTGTAAGAAACTAGAATCTACGTTTGTATACTATTTTCTGACATTTTTAAAGAGACCCTACAATGATTTTTGGATTTGTCGCTTTCCCGTGATGTGTTATATAGGATTGTGTGCATGTAAATGGTCTTCAAAGGCTAAAATCCCAAAGTTCACGCCATAGGGAGTTGAGAATAATAGGGCCCCTTTAAACCAAATGAGTAAACGAGAAAGTAAAAGGCAGATTAGTTGATGATGAAAATTGTAAATTGAGATAATAATTATCAGTCAGGTTGTCAAATCCTGACGAGACGTCTCAGACTAAATGAGGTAGCACAACTATGTGTGTGTGTCTATTTAAATACTGTGTTTTATGTTTAATTGCTATTCTACCTAAAAAGATCATCCACTTTGTTTTTTAATTTGTTTTCTTAATTAGTTTTCTCTTGTTTATTTGTAACCATACTTTGAGGTATCACTGCTTTGTTGTTCTTCCTTCAGACACAGTCGTTAGCTGTCACTTATTCTTGTGCAGCATTGTAAACAAGTTTCATAGACTTGAACATTCCCTGTTCTGGATCATTCTTCACAGTAAACAGAAATCCTTCATTTTAGGTTATTTTCCTGAGTGGAGAAATGTTGCATCAGGATCTGCATTGTGTTACACTCAAACTACTGCCATCATCTGACATTCAGTGGAGGAAATTGAAAGTCTGCAGCATGAAATTATCCGTAGAAACTTCAACATGTTTTTCTCATATCCATGTAATCATGTTTGAGACATCTGTTATGACCGGGTCAGACACACACAAGTAAATAACCTCTTTTAAGGTGGAAAATGTGGGTGGGAGTGGAGACTAAGTGTTTGTGAAGCGGTGAGCTATAATGAGTCTTGTTGCATGTGTTTCAGGACTTCATTCTACACCTTCAACATACACACACACACACACACACACACACACACACACACACACACACACACACACACACACACACACACACACAGTTGACGCAGAAGCAGGCCATACATATTACTCCCAGGACAGTGACATCATGTCTTGATTGTGAACAGAGGGGCTGCTGTTCTGTGTGAACCCCTGGGACACTTCCTCTTTCTTCCCAGCTCAGTCGACCATTATTTGAAACAACTCCCATTCACTTTTTTTCCTCACCCCGTGTGTCATTCTTGAATATTTGAAGATGCATACTGTGGTTTAATAAAGCTTTTATTCCCGCAGGCTAGTGGGTATTGGCAGAGGAGAGGAGTCACTTGTAAATGTCAGGGGAGGAAATCTACCTTGTCATCTACAGTGTTTGACAAAGAGGGACTCCAGTGTTTGTCCAACATGGAGAGAAGTTTGGGGGCACGCAGTTGTAGCGGTCTGAAGATGGTGTTTCACAGACAGGGCCTTTCCAAATAGAGCAGTGCCAGACTGCGTGGCGGGCATTTGCACAGACGGCGACTTCGTTACCTCTCACGACAACAGATGGTCTGTCTCATGCCCACTGTGTGTAAGGTTATGTTACTTCTCTGTGGACGCCGAGTTGAGTCTTAAACCTAATTTGGACCACACAGGCACAGACACAAACAGACACATGCTCATAAAACACACATGGAGAGGAAAAGAGTGTGCTACTGATATAAGGATCAACTTTTTCTAATAGTCAGCACAGTGAAGATTGGCACAACATGCTGCAACACCAACTGAGGTGTGGGTTGATTTCTTGCTGAAAATAGAACACATGCATCCACTCCTTACGCTCCTTTTTAAAACACCTTACCCTTTCTTTAACCCCAGGGTTCAGCTATTATCACTCATGTAATTAAATATAAGAAAAGAAAAAGAGATCAGGTTACACTGCCTGTGACAGATGTTAAAATCATGACACTCTCCTTCCTTTTTTCCAGCATGAGCAATTTATCTCTGTGGTAGGTTTAAGGGGGTGATAAGGTTATCCGCGAGCATCTATCACAGAGTCCCTGACACTCCTGGTGGCCGAAAATAATCAGATGGCACCTGGATCAACAGCTCTGTGTTTTAAGATCCATAACTCATCCTCCAGGGATTTGTCAATGTGAGCGCGCACACCGAAATATGTGTGGGAGAGTGTATGCAGATTTCTTTGTGTTCATAAATGGCTACTTGGTCTTTTCCTCTGACACTCGACTTCAACGCACACATCTTTGTAAGCTAGAAGCGCAGAGCAGATGTTCGTGGGAAGTGATGCTGCTCATGATTATTTTGTTTACTTGTGTGAATGTTTGCGTGATGATCGTGGAGCCTGACAAAATACTCCTTGTGTGGTACAATGCTCCATCTTGCTTTAATGATTATGATCAGGGATTATCATGGGTCTACTTGGACATTGGACTCACTTAGTTATTATACACATTACAAAAAGACCAAGACCTGCAGCAATACAACTGGAAACTAATGGACTCAATTCAGATTTAATATCATTTGGACGTCTGAGTCGTGACTTGGATGTTATGAAGTGTGTGGACTCTTCAAGTCCTTTGTTAGTAGTAGTGTGTTAAATAGTGAAACAATTCAATACATTGCGAGTAACATATACTTTTTTTGTAAAGGTTTATCAGGTGCCAAGATGCTGCATTTGTCTATGATACACCACAGGATTTTGTTGTGGCAACTATTATATCTTTCATCGCGACATTTGCAAACTGGCTGCTTTTTGCCATGCAGGGCTCAAGTCAACCTAATAGCTCTCAAGGTTAATTAAGTAACTATTTTTAATTACAGCTGATTGGTTCACACAGTTTTAAAAGCTACCAGCCGTGTGAGACCAGGCCGATCCTTACACGCAACCAGACTGAAGTGGTTTGAGCTGACTTCACCAACCGATCTTCACTGACTGCATCGCTCAAGCAGCATGTATATCTGTATAAGCTTTACACATATTGATTCATAACATAAACAGACCTGTCAGGTTGTTGTGAAAGTAAAGGAGCTGGAGTGAAAGCAGTGAAAATGAAGTGTTACTGTTTGGGGACAGTTTGAAAACCTTAGTGATATGAAGACAGCAGCATCTCCCTTTGGTGGTCTGTGTTGTGAAAACTCCACAAACAGCAGACACCAACATACAGCCTTAATAGTCTATGGTGGAATGACGGATCGAGATCATTTTGGGCGCATGTCTTTGCGTTTTAAGACTGACCTGACCTGGACACTCACTCATTGATGTTGCATATGCCGGTTGTGTATGCGACTCCCCTGGGGATAAAAACAATTAGCCAAATTAGAGGGCAAAATCTGGCGAGGGCAAAGGTTGAAAGGGGAACCTCTGCTGTTTTCCATGCTGGTTGTAAAGCAAACAGCTCAGCGGCAGTGTTATTTTTAGGAGTCTAAAGTGGAAACCTATTACTTTGGCTGTTGTCTCATGAGCTACCTCTCTTATAAACACTATTATCTCCACTTTATGTCTCGCTTTACAAAGAATTAAACAAGAGTGTATGCATAAATATATACAAGACTGCAAAAGTGAAAATATCTTTTATTTTACACAGCTTATTGGAGTTTTCATAGGGCATTTCACATCATTTCCATAATGTATGCAATCTCCAAAGCTTTGAAGTCATCATCACTTTCATTTCTCCTGAAAACAAGCTGAATTAGCTATTTTCCTTGTGTCTTCATTTAATTGGCTGCAGAGTGAGTGGTTGAGGTTGTGGTGACTGTCTTCAGCAACTAAATTAATTTTCAATTTGTAAATAGCTCTGCTTCTACTTGTTCGTGAAAGGTGTCGTTCGACATTGTGGATGGATGCGAGCGATAAAATCCACAAAGTGGTTTGCAAGCTGTCATTGTGTTGTTGTTGTTTTTTCATGTTGGTAAAACTACGCTACTTGTTCTGTTAACAGGGGATTTAGCAGCTGCTTGATCTCACTTGAGTAGGAGTTGTGAGGGTATGTATTGTGAATTTAAAGTACTCAGAGGCTGATTATTTGATGGTCTCCATATGTGATCATTAGTTTAAGCCACATGTAGGATATAGGTTAGGCATGTTGTAGCTTCTGCATCAGGTGGTGATTCACTCTTTTGGCCCAGAGGCAAAGACATCCTTCAACTTGTGCAGTATTCAGCTCTTTAGGCTTTTCACAGGGCCTTGTACTGCTTATGCTGGCCTGAGGACTCCATGCATTTTTCAATGTAGCATGCTCTATGATAAACTCTGTGTTGTGTGCAGTGTATCGCATTACTTCATGAATTAGAGATGAAGGTTATGACAGAGGGATACCTCACATTCAATGTGGTTCAGATTATGGATTCACAGATCACCTCTTTTCTCCGCTAATCATTCTGGATAAACCCATAAATCAGATACAGTACTAGTTTTGTCTTCTTATTTTTGGGTTAGAACCTGTATGCATGTGTTTTGTCTCATGTAATGCATACAACTGGTACACGTTATTGCATTTAACATTAGTTAAAGTCATTTTTTGTTATATTTTTATAATCTTTTAGCCACAGTTTGAGATATAGATTATTGCATTTTTCTTTAGAAATGCTGATGAACTTTATAGTAGCTTTATAAATGAAGACATTTCTGAGTATCCAAGGTTAATTTCTTGGATTCACTTAAAAAAAAAGAAAATCTAAAAAAAAAATCTTTTATCATGAATCTTTTATAGTAAAGCACTACGTATACTGTACAGGCAGGTTAGCTTTGGCAAATCATCCTAAACACTAAACTAATACAAACTGTAAATGAACAACCTGTGACAGAATGCCACAATAGGAGCTGTGCCATGATTTTACTCTCTCCTCTTCGCTGCCCTTATAAACCGTCATTGTAAAAACTCTCAATGCACAGCGAGTATTATAAATAATAAGGCAATCTACTGTAGGTGTCATCCTTTCCTGCTTTAATAAATGACTGCTCTGGCAGTCTTTGCTGTTTTTGTACAACACAAATAGAGGTTTTAGAGCCTGTTTCTGTTTTGTGCATAAACCATAGAATGTACAGTATAATAACTGGAAGTAGTCACTGTGAAATCACCCATTGGTTTGTGGACTATGGGTTTAAAGCCTCAAATTAGCAGTTTGGCTGGAAGCAGCAATGACTGCGGGTCGAGCTTAGATACAACAGAATCCATTTTCTGGTGACCAAAATGATACTTTCATGAACTTAAAACACACATTGAAACGTTTTATAAAGTTTTAAAAGGAAAACATATATTGCAGATTAAAGGCATTTAGCTTAACTTTCTGGAATCTGAATTTTCCGTCTGGCAAAAAATACATTTTAACCATGAAAATGCATTTAGTTGTTTCACTTGTGCCCTGATGTGTACAGCATTTATGTTTAAAGATTTAACCAGCCGAGTGTCCATGTAAGTTGAATCATAATGACATACTAAGTGTTAAGGCCTATAGAATTTTGGACACCAAAGCAAAAGACTGGAGAGAGATGGTGTAAAACAAAAGCTTTATTCAAGCAGAAAACAGAAAAAAGACAGCAGTGGAGGCAGGAAGTTGGCTGGCACTGAGTCGTCAGGGACAGGAGGCAAAAATCCAAACAAAGAATCCAAAAGACGAGGAGAGCAGCGAGACACACCGGAGGGTCGAAACACAGAGGAATGATCTGGCAGGGAAGTGGCATGAGGACCGGGCTTTTATATCTACAGGTGAAGAGGTGAGTGGAAGCAGGTGTGCCTCGTCTGCTCCTGGGAGGAGCCAGCCAACTGCCTGTCACACACCAGCCTGCAGAGGAACACAGAGAAGGGAGGGGGGAGACAGGAAAAAGCACACAACAAAACAAAACGGAATCATAACACTGAGGTCCAACAAGCAAAAAAAAGTATTGGATTACACGGCCTCTTCGAGTAATGATGTAAGGATTTTTTGCCAGTCTAATTATTGGATGGTGCCAAGTTTGGTAACAGTCACAGTGAGAGCTGCAGAGACAGGGCAGTCCTTAGATTAATGAGAATCCTTCACTCAAAAATCTAAATGATTGTGTTAGTCACAAACTCAGTCTCATCCTTTATAGAGAGATAGACCAAAAGGGAGAGTCTCGTGAGTTACTGCATCAGCTAATAAAGGAACGCGCATTTTCTTTACAACATATTCTTTACTGTTCAATACACAATCATAACAACAAACAATAAGGTGGAGTTTCACCTTGTGATGCTTCCACAAAGACCATAGATACCAATTCTAAAAGTTGTGTTCTCAATGAAAGATGTGAGCAAATACTTGTATGGTGTGTGTTAAATTATGTTCATTACAAATCATAATGTAGAAATGTAAATGTGAAGAATAATATGATGAGGGACACTGTCCAGGGAGGATATAAAGAGGATTGGACAGCACATTAAAGCAGAGAGTTTCAAAGCTCAGCTAATCCTTTGGTCATTTCATTATTACATTTTCTGTGTCACCCTACCTTAGGATTCAAATGGATATACCATGTTAAGTGATTACGTTTAGGAAAACTGGTTGTTTTTAAACTATCAAAAGAACACATGCTTAACACCTCCAAGGTGTTTCGCCCTGAGGTGCTTGATAGAAGTGCTGATAAAGAGGTACAATCAAATCTGATTGAGATAATTATAGAATAGCACAAGTGATAATTGGTCTTATTATGCTGTTGAGAATGAAAAGGGTGGTGACTGTACTGGGTACAAATTAATGTTACAAGATCATATTTTATATTGCTTTTATTAAAACCATGAAACTGCTGCCAAACACTTTTATAGTTAAACAACATTTTGTGGAAAATAAATAATTAGTCTTTTACCGCAAACTGCCATTCTCTGTGCATTCTGTGTGTTAACTTGTTAAACTTGTTAAATGTTTGATTTATTTAATTTTAATTTTCTTTACTAAATCTCATGTCGTAACTTGATTAATTTCCCAGAACACCACTCTCTTTATTTCCCCGTTCGGTGTGTAATTCCCTGGTGATTTGCTCTTCTCATCCCATTGATGATTGTCAGGGAAATATGACCAAGGGAAATCAGCGTGAAGTCCCAGTTTAATGCAGAAAACCACAGCATTTGTTTGATCTGAGATCCGATCTGTTTCCATGAAACACAAGTATGAAAAGCTTCAGGGGGATGTAAGGGCAAGTTTCCCTGTGTAGATTGCTTTTTCATAAAGGGTCATATCACTTTGGCATCACAATCTCAAAAGCAACCACTCTTAATAATGATTCACAGCCATTACCTTATGGTACAATAATCGTGCGATACATTGCGCAAATCATGCAGAGTTATTCAGGTCCATGGGAAATGTGCCTCCGTGTCCTCTTGGGAGCGAGAGTGAATGGGGAAGATTCAGGATCCGCTCGGCTGGAGAGGGATTACATCCCACAGAGTCTCGTGGGGAGAAAGACACAGATGCTGCATTGATCCTGCAGATAAACACTGAATGGCTGGAAGCTTGAGTAAGTGTCAGGTTCCCCAAACGGAAACGCTAAGTCAGCCCAGAATGAAGTTCGGAGCATTGTATGGAAGACATGCAATCCAACTAATATGTGGAATTACCACTAATGTTCACTATTTGCCCACAATTTACATAAATCCCCAACTGCGTGTAATTGATGGAAACATGCACTTAATGAGAGACAGACCTAAATGATTTCCTGTTCTGTGTGTTTTCTCGAGTAGTTAGATGGACATTTATTTTTCACCCAAAGTTCTGGTAAACTTTCCTTTAGATTGATTGACAGTATCACATATTTGGGTGAAAACAAAGGTTTGAACAATCCATTTAAATCTATTTTGTATTCACAAACAATTATAAATTGATGACAATGTGGCACATGATGAACCGACAAAGAATTATAACCTGAATCTGCTCCCGGCTTAAGGAGCTTCATAGTAAGTTTAATAAAAAAATGTTGCTGTCTGTTGCGTTATCTTTTATTGCTCATCATTTTAAGACAAATTCAGACACATTTACTTACTTTAATTTCCATAGTTAATGATCAGTCAATGATATCAGAACATATTCAGTAAATGTAACCCCTTTGGCGTAAATCCTCTGGTGATGAGCTGGAACCAGCACACATTGGCATTTCCTTGATAAATATCTTAAATGGTTTGGTTCAATTAATTGGTTTGCAGTCACACTCACAGGGAGTTGTTATCTTTAATACTAGGATCAAATTAAACTCAACATTATATATCCTGGTTATTTCAGCCAGGTTAATTACATCATAAACCATGTTGCTATATCAGCAGTTGCCTTGAAGCAGCACTATAAAAGACAAAAGCCCCTAAAGGACACAGTCAGGGACCTTCACAGTGGTCAGCGAGTGGAACAAGCCCCCCCTGACCACACAAGAGAAGACCCTTTATACGGAGAAGACAGGATGCTGCACAGCGGAGGAAACAAAAGCATCTCACCCCTGCTGCTCTCTGATTTGCGCAGCGTGAAATGACTGTCCTGTTTGTATGAACAGGAGCGCTGGCCACCCATCAGGTAGAGGCTGTGGAGAGGGGTCCAAGAGGCCCTCGTGAATTAAGGCTACATTCATAGCGACTCTGGGGAGGTCTGCTGATTGCCTGCAGCACACTAATTGATTTAGTGCAAGGTCGGAGGCTGAGTGACAGAGGGTAGAGGAAGGCATTTCCTGTTTCTGCATCTATAATTCAGTGGCTTCCTGTGTGTAAGAGACGCAGTGTGAGTGATTGGATGGAAATAATGGAATATACACATGTATTAATTTGCATGGACGTCATCATACAGAAGTATTTGATAAGAGACTTAAAACTGGATGTGATTTAACTTTAATTTAGCTATAATCCACATCATATTTTTAAATACATTTAAGATATTGATGTTCAATTTGGTCAGTTTTCATTTGATCAGCAATGACTTCTGCATAGAAGAATCCTTTATGCTTCAAACATCAAGCCATTACTTTTAATGGATGCATTTTCACCCATTATGCAATTGGCTGCTTTTTATGTTTTCACCAATTTGATCAGTTTCATAAAACTGTCTATTTTCCCAACTACTTTTAGCTTTGTTCATATTTATCACGTTTTTTTAATTAACTATTTTAACTGTCATTACATGTAATGTTCTATTTCAGCCTATATAGCTTTTCACCATGATTTAATCATTCAAGCTTTTTCCCTATTGATCAATAGTTGAAGTTAAAGAACTTCCATGTTTATTCTATACCTTTTTTCCCTTTATTTTTGACAAAATGGAGCGATTCATTGCTTTTTAGCAAACCATTTGAAAAATGTATTACTTTTGGTGACCTGTTCACACATCTCTAGTTTTCAATCACAGCTCAATGTGTGGATGTTACAGCCTTCTATTTGAAAACTACACTGCAATCATGGTAAAGGCTGAAGTAACCCTGGAGCTACAGTAATGGTTTTTCCAGTTGGGAGTCATTATTTTTCATTTGAAATGTGTTGTCCTGTACATTGCTTTTCTTCCTCCACGACGGTGGGTGGTTCTGTCTGTATGTGTGCTGGTCAGTTAGCTGGGGCTATGTTGTGTAAGGTACAGTATGCAAGCTGTCCAAACCAGCCGTCTGCCAGCACGCCCCGCTGCGCTTCCTCTTTGAAGGTCTAGTGGATTTCCCTCTGGTGTCTCAACACTCTTCAACCAGCACACAAACAGACCGCCAGCTCCATGAGAGAGGCCTTTGTTTTTCTCCTCTTCCTCTACAATGCTCGAGCCGTCCCATTACAATTAAACAAACACTGCAGTGTTCGCAAAATCTGTGATTCACTTCTTGTAGTTAGCAGATGACAATAATGGACCGTCATCGGAGAAATGGAGCGAGGATATTTTCATTAAAGGCAAAAGTATTTTCCTAAATATTTAGCTAAACCTAAAACCCAGAAAGAAAAGTGGTCCCTGTTTTACTTAGTATGTGCAAGAACAACATGTTCAGGGCACCTTGCTTGAGGCTACACTACCCCCATGACCCCTCAATTTTCATAACTTGTTGACTCTGCCATGCTAAAGGATGAGAAAAACAAGGAAATGACTGCGCAGTTTATTTCCTCTCTGAAACAGAGAAGGTGTATTTGGTATCAGCATGCACAGCTTTAACAGAGAGAAAGCATGGATCAGCGTAGCATTTTAAATAGCCCCAAGCACCTGAACATCTCACTGAGCCCCACAAAGCTTTGACCCTCCCCTGATAAAAAAATAAAATACTTCCCAGAGAAACATCTGTCACTTCCCATGTCACACTAAACAGGTTCATGTTCGGAAAATGCAAAATGTCTCCTGAGGAACCGCGACAGAATTACAGTTTTGGGTACGGGATTTGTTTAGTGGATCCTTACCACTGAGGTTCAGGCCTTAATCACATTTCCAGCTTGTGCTTGGATCCAACTTTCTGTCTTGGTGGATTTTGTACCTTTAAGCTCAATCATGAAACTTCTTTGGACGGGTTTGGTTTCAGACAGCGGGGGCCTTCAGAGGCACATCCATCTGGAGAACGAGACATTCACTGCGTCATAGAAGCACCTGATGCGTCACTCCATCTGAGCGGGAGTTGTCTTTGGAGGATTGTTTGTTTAAACTATAAGCTGAGTCGTCTGGGAAATTCTAGGTAGCTCACGGCACACGGGTGTTCTTGTAGTGTGCTGTAAAGACAGTTGCATTTAAACACGTCATCTGTTCAATCTGTAAACAGACGTTAGATGTATTAGGAAGCCAGCTCCGGATAATATTCTTATTGTTTGTTCCAGCTTGTTAATTAGCTGATGTCCTGAGGCGATATTGATGTCTGACAATATGTTCTCCCATAACAGTAGCACAAGGCTTAGGATATGCAATAAAGCCAGTTCATTATTTATTAACATTTACAAACAACATTGAAAATAATCAAATGGCCAACCTTTGCATACCAATTGTTGTTTGTGTTCAGGTAAAGGTCTTTATCAATCAATTTCAGAAAGTAGAAGTGTGGCTTTAATAGCAGATGTATGAGGAAACTGTTCACTGGGTTATCTCACCCTGAAAGCATAATGAAAAGGCCTCGTGAAACCAAAGCTTGTATGTGGTCTTTTTATGTGTAATCAATGGAAATTGTGAGGAAACTACACAAAGCATTAGGCATGGGCTCCCCCCCCCCCTTCCCATGCTGGTCAAAGTGTGTCCTGAGGGTAAATGGTGATGAGGGGAGGTGTTACTTTCACACGCAGGCCATTTCATTTGGGACAGAGCAGTGAAATTTGCAGATGAAGGATCATTTTCTTCTAAATTCGAGTATGGGGGCCATAAATCTTGAAAGGGGCCACTCTGCAGAGGCTCCTGCTGCCTGCAGGCGTTTCATCAGGGATTGATTTAGAAGACACAATTCTCACGGGGCCAACAAAACAGCGCCCAATAAAGAGATCAATATGTATAAAACCAAAAGCAAAACATTTGCTATGGTTACAGATTCTGCATATTTAGCTGATGAACCTCCAACTACAGCTGAAAAACACATTTATTAGATTGGTAAATGGACTCAAAAAATTACTATTTATAGCTGATTATTGTTAGTTTTTTCAAGGAGAAATGCCGAACATGTAATACTAACAGCTTTCAAATATGATTTCTATGTGTTTTTTATGATGTAAACTGAACATATTTGGGTTTTTGAACCGTTAAATAGGTTGGAATAAATATGAAATTGTCAAGACAATTTGTCACAGTTTTCTGACATTTTCTATTTATAATCCTGAATGTTATTGTTCATCGTATAGCAGCATGTACTAGTACAGGGCCTGTTAGCAGCTTCTGTGAGAACCACTTATCCAAACAACTTTGCACTCGACACCACGCGTCCCTGGTTCCTAAGAAATACGCCCACCAAGTTTGAAATGTATCAGATTACAGATTATGTTTTTACTAAAATACATTTCCCATTTATCTCCAGTTTCTCTTTTCATCAGATTGTAAATTAATCAATATTGAAAAAATGTACTTGTTAATAATACATGTTTGACTGCACAACTGTATCAGCTAAAATATGTGGTAAACACATATTAATTGTCATTAAACCTTTTTATTATACAGAATGGTGCAATCAGAATAATGAATATCCATGCAGCAGAAATTAACTTATAAAACAAAATTATAAAAGGCTTTTGTATGTAAAGGTTCCTGTTGTAGTTGGTTCATGAATGTGACCTTTTTCCTGATGAACAGTTCATCAACCAGCTGCCCAGAGGGTGCGAGCTCTTCATATTGAAAAGTGTCTTATCTCGCAAAGCTATCTTTCTACCATGCATGTTTCTGACAAGCAAGAATACGCTCCACGTGATTGGATACAGTTGCTTCGTTTGCATCTAGGACTTTGAAATGCCACAGCCAAAAGAGAGCGTTAGCCTCATCCTGTAAGGATTTGTGAATGTCCTGCACGAGATGTGAAAATGAGATAGCGAGAGATAAAGCTGAATAGCCAAAGTGTTTCAAATGCCTCATTTGCACTACATGAGTCAGACCATGTTTGGTCTCAGTGGGAATGTCCGACTTGACCTTAGAGAAAGAATTCATCTAAGCATTCACAGTTGATCACAGTTGAGCTCTTTCACATATAGCACAATGGATTTGTTTTAATTGTACAAGCCACCAAATGGGAGGTTTTTGTAAAAACGTAAATGTACACGTCCTGGGGGTCTACAAATCTGTGCTGAGGGAGGGAAGAAAAAAGAACTACGCTATCCAGGCAGGAATGGAAAACCCACAGCTACTGAGTTGTTCTTGGAAAATGTTCTAACAAAATAATTCGGACACAATGGGGTGTAATATAATATGTAGCATTTGAGTGTTGCAATGTTATGTTTTGGGATATTGCATTCGTGGTCAGAGGCTCAGATTGCACAAAAAGGCTTGCTTTGATTTTTTATGTTAAGGGGACTGTAACAAAATGTAGATTAAACTTTTCCTTTACATTAAAAGCATTGTGTTTGATTTGATGTACGCTGTATTGCTATGTGTTCTCTACAGAAAAGGCTACTATGGCAGTCAATCTAAAATAAGATTTAAAAAAGCACTTCATGTGGCCTTGATCATAAAATCACTCTCTATAGGCCTTTTATGATGCATCACGTATCACCAGATTCTTGCTAATTCACAGCAGCCATAGAGTCCTTGCCTGTTCAAATTTGCACACCTTGTGTTTGCAGAAAAAGGCTAATGCCTGAGCTAAGCAGTCGCTTTCATGTTCTACAGTACTTCAGTGGGTAAACACATCACAGCTTATCAGATTTTGATTGTTTCTTTTTCGTCTTGTGATGTTCGTAATGATGCAGTACAGTGTCTAACATTTTTTCTTAATTCTGACCTGATTATTGATCAGAAAATATATAACAGTTCATCCTGAGGGTGTAAAACATTGTATGGATTACAATTGTAGTAATACAATACAACTATAACCATCCATAATGGTTTTTTCTGTTTGCAGAAATTCTTCCTTTTTGCTCCAACACTCTCAACAAAGAAGCACCTGATTGTGTCACAGGAACCAAAAGAGAGAAACTGTTCACAAAAACAGGTATCACAAATAGCAGATTTCTCTTGAGTCCTCCGTCACAAACATGGTGTTGGTGTTACTGTGGACCCTGTTGTTGTATTTGTTTGGATGATTCACAGCTCAATTCTTCATGTTCCATCCCACTGGCTCAGGACGCACTGCAAGATTTATATGACGCCATTGAGGTCTTAAACATTTTTCCCTGAAGATGGATGTGATGTTATTGGGCAGCCCACCGTGTTTCTGTTCAGTACTGTTGACAATTTGTATAATTTTGATTTTCACAGAGGAAATGATTTCAGCAGAAGTGAACCGCAGAAATCTCAAACATTGATCAAAGCCAGTGGGTCACTCAGGAGCCATGTTAGTGTTCTCAAACTGTATTCCTCGCTCTTGTTTATTTGTATGCAGGGTGAGCTAAAGTGCAATAACCTTACTTCAGGTCGGCTAATTACACATGAAGCAGTCGTTCATCACTGTGGTTCTGGAGTGGCTCTCCAAGGTAGCAATGGTATGCGTTGTGGTAACCAATCTGGACAGAGCTAAGGCTGGAGATTGTTTCCATATGGGGCCTGTTTTCAGTTTGCTTGAGTCTAAAAACCAGCTTTAATTTCATAGTTTACCCACTTGGAGCATGCAATGTGAAATAGATCGACAACTTTCACACGAGCAGTCATAACAACACAGTTCAACTTTCACCCGGGCGGATAGATCAACAGCAGGTTGCTGGAAATGTTAAAGACGGACAGAGTAAAGTATGATAGGATACAACTACGTGCCTAAATTATTTCTATCACGCGTTAAAATCATTTAGAATATGTTAGGAAAAAAACTGAATACTTTTTTAAAACATTGTTAAAACAGCAAGAGTACAAACGGTATTAAAGAAAGCAAGGAAACAAGGACATTTAATTTGTAGAAATGATTTGAATAGCATTTAATAGATGGGGTTGCAAACATTGTGATAAAAGTTATGGATAAGTTTATATAGCTGAAACAATTAATCAACAAAGTAGTGAGTCAGAAAATGAATTATGCTTAATTAACTCAAGCATGAATCAAAAACTAACTGCTCTCTATTCCTAGTTTCCTATTTCCTAGTTTCATATACATATACATAAGATTTCTCTTTTATTGAACAACATATTTTGGGCTGTTTTTTGGAAAATACAAGACGCAACATCCAATGCTTCAGGAGATTGTTGGAGGTATGTAATCTATAGAAAAGTTGATACAATGATCTATATTTAGTATTCATTTTGGTTGCAATCCTATAATACTTTCCCATGAAGTCAGCTTCAGGTCACATTCGGCCAGATATCATCTTGAGATATTCCCCATTCTACAGGGCCTGACGGAAAATCATATTTTATTCAACTGTATAGATTATGGAGGGAAACTGCAAGAGCATCTAATGCTGATGGGTTTAAGACACATTTGAAAAAAGCATTGTGTGGTCCAGCCTTGAAGAATAATACAAGATTAAAAGTATGGTAATGGGAAAATATGGCTTCTTTAACGTCTTTAAATAGAGTCAAGTATTGTCCCTCCACCATCTGCATAATATGTTCATGACAGTAATACGCCTCTTTTAGGTCATTGTCGTCTTTGAAATGTATATGAGGCGTTTCATACTTGTTTTGACAGAATAAAGGACTCTTTCTCTGCATAGTAATTAATGCTTCCAAACTTCCCTTCTCCTTTCCTCACTTCCTGCTCCATCCTTCAAATGAGCCTCTATGTAGACCACTTCTCTCGGGGTGGACCCTTTGACCGCTGCCCTTTCAGTACTTTTAACAGGCCGTGCTGCGTGATGGAGAGGCCAAAACCTGGTCCCACCCGAGCTGCCACACCAAAGTCAACCTCCCGAAGTTACAGAGCTTCTGCAGCGATCCTGGCACGGCTTCGGAGGAAAAGCGCCAACAGTGGGGGAGCTTCCACTGGAGGATCTGTCCAGAGGTCCAGCCTCCCGCCACGCAGGGTCCCAGGTGTGAATCCTTTCATGGACATGATGCGTTATTGTTTTCCGCTTTATCTTTTGTGCATCCTGGATGAATTAGCATCAGATGCAAGTACAGCTACAACTGGGGATTGGAGTGGAGTTAACTGAGGAGGTGAAAGGAGAAATGTCCGCCATAGATGACTGGAGGCATTGGGGAAAATAGTGATTGTCGTTTGAAGCGGATGTAGATGCAGGTTTCTTGCTCTTCAGACTTTGTATCTTAAAGGAGCCCTATTATGCTCATTTTCAGGTTTGTATTTGGTGCCTCGCCCTTATTTTTCTCATACTGCCTGTGTTGCAGCACCTCTTTTCACCCTCTGTCTGAAACCAGAGCCCAGTCTGCTCTGATTGGTTAGCTGGCCGGCTCTGTTGTGATTAGCGTGAGTGTTGCGTAGTGATGTCATTATGGTACGAGTAAACAAAGGAGTCAAATTGAGGCGTTTCAGGCCATAGGAGAGAAACTCCCAGATGTTAGCCTTTGCAGACCATTTACGTGCACAAAAACACAACACAGGAAATGAATCAGCTTCAGAAAACATAATGGGGTCAGCTAAATGTAATGCAGAGGAATATTCTTAACATTGCAAATATACTTTTATTGAGAGGACCAGTATGAATAATGATTGACAGGCAGGCATCAGCAGTAGAATACCTAATTTAACCCACTGATTAATTAATGATATGAAATAAGAGATCTTAATTAATAATTTTGTAAATGATGCTGTATGATGTCCTTTTGTTGTTCTGTTTATGCTTTTATGTTTCATGTGGAACTACTTGAACAGGTCTCCCTTGGAAAAGAGATCAATGATCTCAATGGGATTTTATCTGTATAAATAAAGGTTTGAAATGAAATCTACATGTGGCATGTTAAATACGCCTCAAGCTCAAGGCAGTCTGGAGAGTAAAAGCCATAAAGATGCAATGACTAGTCTAAACCCGAACGCCTTGAGGAAGACAATTTGATTAAGGCTTTGTATTTAATATGCAAATACTGAACAAATATTTTACCAGTAGTCTTCTGTAGCAAAGGCAGGAGGTGTGTTAACCAGATAAATGACTCAACGGACATCCAATTTCAATGGTTTATGCCAGAGTAGTAAAAATGACAACTGCTATGCTCCCGTTATATTTGAAATCATATATTTGTCGCTTACACATTCTCCTGTGCCACTGCACTTAATGCCAACTGAGAAAATTAGGATTAGTCATTCAATATTTCCAATCTTTGTCGAGTTACTGAAAATATTGGGATTTGTGATTACAGTCATTGTTGTAATATTGATTCATGTGTGGGCGGCGGCAATTTCACTCATGTGAACTGCGGTTTGAAATACAGGCCAAACAGTTACTGACAAAGCAATTTCCAAATCAAGGTCTCCACAATACATGAAGTAAGGTTTAACTTAACCTCAGAGAAGGTCAATGGATGAAAACTAAACTAAACTTCACCGGCTGGATGCCTCCCCGATGACAAGACTGTAATTACAATGGAACATAAATAAAAAGCCTCTCCAATATAGAAATGCATAGTCACGTAAGAAACTTCTTAAGTGGAGGAAAACACATTGACCTTCGCTTAATCACCTCGCCTTGTTTAAGAGTTGTCAGGGACAAGCAAGGATGACAGTTTTCTGGGTTTGCTTTAGTGGACCTGAAGGTCAGACACAAGTATAAGAACTGCAATACTTCAAAACCTGCTCTTAGTGAAACCTACAGTACAGACACTATTTAAAAACCTCTGCAGCTTCCATCAGCTCTAGGGATCTTTTGAGTCTTTCAGCCTATTGTTTTGTTTGGTTTTTTGGCCCAACAACTTTACCGTTTTTGATTCTCAACATGGTCACTGTTGTTTATAACAGAAAAGCAGTTTTAAAAAGGGCCCTTTCTGTGGTTAAAGCTTTCAACCTTTGATTGCTAGGTTTACTCAGAAATTGACTAGATTTATTTTTAATTAATGTAGTTTTGACAACGGGCTTACATGCAAATTGGATTTACAAAGGCCTACCAGTCAAACTGTTCAACCCATAACCCAGATCGCTGAAAGTCATAGTGTTACCCCTCTACTGTGTTGCAGTAGAGTGAAAACAACATTAAACCTATCCCTGCCCATACTGTATACTGATTTACATTTTTGTGGGACCAACCTCTCAACATTGAGAAATACTGAGTGCAATGTGGTGACAATAAGACATGTTCCCACACAAATCGGACAGTTGTGGTGAAACGCAGATTGTGGTTTGAACAGTTTTTTTTATTCCTCAGGACTTCATGGTGGCCGGAAAGGGAGCGGCTGAGAACAATATTGGCAAGTCATTCATCAGACATCGGTCATCTCATCTTCCATCTCATCCCCCTCCATTTCGCCTTCTGCCTCGCCTTCTTCCTCCTCTTCCTCCTCTGATGTCATGTCCAGCTCCCCCATCTGGGAGACGCACTTTGGACACGAGCAGACAAACAGGTAGTTCTCCCTGGGAAGAGAATGCAGCGCAGGTCACACGGTTGCACCTCCAACAATAGATGAAAGGAATCACACTCGTGTTCGGAAAGTCTGGTTCTGCACACCAGAGCAAAAGTACAGGCTCTGGAGCAAGAGAGCATATGTTTATTACTTTTAATTAGTGGGTTTGATGTGCGGTACAGGGATGTTTTCAAACCACCAAGTGAGCAAGCAACTGCTCTTTTTCAATGCTGAGAATTAACACGGGATGCTGACAAACACTTGGAGACTAGCAGAACAAACTAGAGTGTTGCGCTCTGATTCAAAGATGGATTGATATCATGTTGATTGATGTGTGTATGCACAGGACCTGCCATCATACTCCTACTGTAGCATCTCTACTTCAAAACTCCCTATTATTGCCTGGAAGAGATTTTTTGCATTGATTAAGATCGTCAGCGTAACAGTATGACCCCGTTCGAGTGGATCACCCGAGGGATTAAGTACGCTTACTGTACCTCAGAGTTTTATGTCTGCTGTGGCGGCTTCGGTCGCGCTGACAGCAGTCCAAATAACTGATGCAGATCTCCTAAGGATTGAAGAAAAATAAAGAAGATGAGCAGACGTTTTTGAGACTTTACAAATACAGTTCAGTCCCATATACAAGCTACTGGTATATTTCAACTGGCAGAGGAAAAACACTTTTTTCTCCCTCATGCAGGAAGTGGCTGCAGCCTTCCATCGTACACAATGCGCTCCTGTCTTAGGGACTGTTCAAAAGGAGAGCTTTGCTTTGAAAGTAGCACGACTGCTTTGACAGTACTGTGCCACGCAGATGCAAGGCTTCTCAATCTTTGTGACAGCTTGACAAACCAACTGCAATCCTCAAAGTCTCAGCCTTCTAATACCGCCTGACAAGGGAGCACACAAAGCTAGAGAGGGGATGCTCTGACTTGTATATTTCCGGGCCAGAATTTATCACTGCGAACCCAGGCGTGTCAGCTGACCTCTCCTGGGTTGACGTCACTAAGGGCGCTGAGCTGAAGCAGGAAATTGTTGTCGGGAAAGGAGGCCTCTGCGTTGGGTATGCAGCTGTGGTTACCTGCAGGGTCAAGGAGGCACAAAGTTATTATTCTTGTCTCTTGACAAGAGGAACAGCATCTTTGAACTGAAGCAACAGCCACTAAATAACACTTATATCATCTGCACTTACATGAGCTTTGGAGCAGAAAGAGTCCAGAGCCCTCACAGTTTAGAAAGTCTCCCGTTTCTACAGAGAGGAAGAGACAAATGATGCACATTTGTTGAACTCTGAGTCTGAACACATGTTACATAATCACAGCAATGGCATTGGGACAACACAGACAATAATAAACACTCTGCTCAATTGAGACACAATTTACAACTGTAAAATATACTGCAAGACTGAGATAAAACTGTGACCTTTCTCAATGTCCTTGTACATCTGGTCGATAAAAGAGTCCAATTGCTCCTTCTGCTGGACAGGAAGCTGAATTGCATCACAGGCATGAACCCACTGACTCAATGAGCTGCAAGTAGAAAAACAGAGCACAAAGAAAGATAATTACTATTGAGCCCAGGATGAAAGAAATTGAAGGACATAAGTGATTAGTGTTTACCTCGTGCCAATTCCTTGTCCATTGGTTCCCACAAGAGCGAACAGAGAGCGGAAACCCTCGGGGGTAAACCACTGCAACACAATCATATCTTTACTGATCAATACTGAAGATCCAATAATTTCCTTTGACCCCTTTCATACTAAAGGTTAGAGGTCGGGGGTCAGTTGTAGGAGTTTGAAAGATTTAACTTCACTTTCCAGTTAGATCAGCACATTAACATGAAGTCAATAACATAGCAAAATGACAAGGAAAGTGTCAGATGACATTTATACAATGCAAAATGGATTTAATAAGTAGAGCAACATTAAATGGGACTAAGTAAACAAAATCAAAACAACTGTCAGCTCAGTATTGAACCTCTTTAATTAGCTTCCCTGGGCAACAAGCTCAAGATGTAATGTGCTGCTGCATTATGACAGAAATAATATACAGAACTTTTAATATTTGATTACTTATTGTCTGTTTCCAATATCAAC
This sequence comes from Pseudochaenichthys georgianus, assembly GCF_902827115.2. Classification (NCBI taxonomy): domain Eukaryota; kingdom Metazoa; phylum Chordata; class Actinopteri; order Perciformes; family Channichthyidae; genus Pseudochaenichthys; species Pseudochaenichthys georgianus. The sequence goes on along the minus strand of NC_047512.1, from coordinate 12,914,132 downwards.
TTCTGCAATATTCTCAATTGTACACATTTTATTTGATTTCTTAGTTTTCTATGACATTTAACATACCCCAACATATAAAACTAAAAATTATCTAAATAATTGTATTTTGGTATAAAACCTGCAGTGGTCACATTTGAACTGTGCTTTCTTACCCGACTCAGATATTCATCGTATAGTGCTCCTTTAAAAAAGCTGTGTAACAAGGCCAGCTGCCCCTATAGAAACAATGTTGGATAAAAAAACAAATGTCACGCAACAGAATACATACATCAAAGATGGCCACACTGGGAGTTAAACTTCTCTCTAGAGGGGCAATATTGTCACGCTATGCTTATTGAGCCGTAAACAACTGCGATTAGCATAAAAGCATGACATTCTCTCACGTCAACAATTTCATATATTTCAAGCAGAAATCACTTCATGGTCACTTACTCTGAATTTCTCTCCTAGGAGCTTATGGGCGATCTCCTCTTCCTCGTTACCTGTCCGGCTGCAGAAGTGTGAAAACAGCTTCTGCCACTGCGCTTTGTCCTTGGCCTGGACAACAAACAAGTAAACATTTAGCAAAAACATTGCATCACTCAGTTATTCAAGTAGTTAATTGTGAGTAGTTGTTGAGCATTACAGTATATCTTGCTTACACATGTGTAATATTACAATAACAAATCAGAACTTATAAAGTTGTTATGCTGAACAGTCAGCAAATAGTTGTCTGTATACACTCTGGGCAGCATTAGCATTCATTTACAGTCCAGTTTATGACAATATTATGAATACAAGTTCATGTTCACTCTCCTTTTGGCTCTGTTTTGGTCTCCCCCATCTACTGAGGTACATATCTGTCTCTTTAGAAACTCAATGCTGTATTGTGGTGAGAAGTTACAATACAGCAGGTTTATCAGAGTATTTTCTGTATCTGTATTTGTCAAAGTAAATATCAAATTATTATGGCTGGTAATAATCAAAATGTCATAGGGATGTTATATCCTTTTACAGCAAGGTATTCCGATTCTAATACGAGGAATATACCCTTCCTGATTAAATTGAACACTCAATGATTCATACCCAAGGGTTTAAAAGACGTTATCAGAGACTCACCTGTTTGACTATTGCTACCATTCTGGCTATTAGCATGATGCTGGAGGTCTCAGGGGGATAATGCATACTCCTGAACAGAAAACACATCTCCTTTTAGGTGAAATACATTATTAACTTAAGAGTTTAGAATGAAACCGAACTCTGACCTCCATGCATCTTTGAGCTTGTTGATGGGATGGTCTGGATCTTCCTGAGAGGGTCCCAAACACAGAGCCCTGTGGTACTGATCTGCTGCAGCTTGTCTACACTCGCTGCTACAGTACATCACCTGCAGGGTTAACATATCAATCAGAAACAAACATAACATTAATGCAATCATTTTAGATGACGGGTACAGAAATAAACTCCACAAACTTAAAAACTCTGTGGTAATTCGCCCACACACATTTCCATAATCACTAACTTGAAAACACAGGTCTTCATTAACTAGCAACAACTATTGTGTGAGGTCCCTGGAATCAGGAAATTAAGAGTTTTATACAAACTGAATAATTACAAATAAACAAACCCCTACAAGATTATGTACAAAGAAGGCATTTTTTTTAACTTTTTTAAATGACTAATTACAATGCATTGTTCAACCTAAAAGGCCTTTTACCTGCAATTAATTCAAGTAAAAAATTACTTTTGTTGTCGTAAATTGAGGAAAGATTTAAAATATAATTTCTTATCACAAAATAAAGACATTTGCTGGGACACCTCTATCCATTTTTTTATTTTTTGAAAGAACTCCCCTCACAGCACATAGCCATAACCATGTTGTATATTTAAAATGTCTTCTATAAACAAATCAGAAATTCTTTATTTCTCCCGCAACAGGGAATTGTACATTATTGCAACAGCAGGTAGTGCAGATAAAGTGAAGAAAATAGACTTACATTTAAAAATATTATAAATAATTATTATAAAGTAACATTCTCCTAAATTAATTTATTCTGTGCTTTGACTGCATTTCCTTTCTTTTTATTATCTATTTAATTGCTCTTGTTTTCTAAATCTTAATTACTTGAATATTTTAATCATTTAACATACATGCAACACGTTTTAACTAGCTTTTGAAAATGAGGTGTAGAAATAAGGTAATTAGTATTAGCTTCAGGAACCCTAATCTGAAAACCATTAAATAAAATGAAGTTTGCTCTGTGGCAGTTTAAACTTAAAGTGGACCTATCATGCTATTTTTAGGCAATAGCATAGGTCTCAGATATATCAAAATATATAAAAAACATGTCAATGAAGTGTTTTGCTCAAAATACCAAACAGATCACCCATTATAGCAATGCCTCATATCCCTCTATTTCAAAAGTGCTGATTTGGGGTATAAAGCTTTAAAAAAAATATATATATATAAAAAAAAAAGAGGGGGCTGAGCTCATGCGGGAGATGCTACCAGCAGATACTGCGGTGATGAAACGCCATATCATGGATTATCAAGGATTATTTCTGAAACAGTATGGAGCTCAAAGGCTTTCTCTCTTGCCGGTTATACCACAAGGTGAGTTCATTTTTATTTCCTGCTTCTTCACACACATGCTCTCCAGTACAGGTTAGCTCTGAGTGTTAGCGATGCTAATGTAAACATGCACCGACCATATGACGTCCAAAACAGTCAGGCATTGTTTCTGATAGCAATGTTTCTGATAGGGCCGTGGGTGTAAAGCCAGCCTACATTTCAGATATTACGTCATATCGGACGCAAATCTGGATCAGCTCCGTTGTAGCCCACGTTTTTAGAGATTTGGGTACGGAGGAAAAGAGAGAGGGTTTTATTTTCTGACGCTGCTCGAGTTCCCCGACACACATATTTATGTATAAAAGACATAAAAAAGTGCATTTTGCATGACAGGTCCCCTTTAACTTATTTACATGTGGCCTACACAGATATGCAATATTGTGAATACAAGAAACCACCAAGCATCAACAGTGTTCCCCTTTGGTTAAAAAAAAAAAGAAGCAGACAGATTAGCTTACTGATCCGTAGTACCAATACTGGCCTCTTAAAATCGATCAGCTAGACGTGTCGCCCACCATCGACGCAGAGGAAGTTCCTCCATGACCACAGAGGTCTTAAAAGTTTTATATTGATCTGAACTTTTTCAGGGCATATTCATCCAGTGAGCAATAAATGACAACTTCCACAGAAAAAGATTGAAGCTTATCATCAACGTCCATTAAATCAATACAACCCATCTTCTGTTTGGCCTCACCTGGCACTGCGGGCAGGCTTGGTGCCTCTCCGGTCGCACCCTGCAGAGCTCAGGGTGAGGGAGGCTGAGTCCTGGGATGCCGCTGAGTCTCCTCGCATTCTCCTCTGCACTCTCCAGAGCACGTAAGCAGTACTCACAGGCTAAAAAAGAATAGTGGATTAGCCTAGAGAGACAAACATTACTGGAGAGACCCGGTTAGTTTAGGGTCTTTAAATATTCATTCTAGATCAATAACCTCCAGTTAATCAGTATTAGTCAAGTCTGATAAAACATTCATGATTTTGTCATCCCTGTATGGACTATCTATACTATATTATTAATGCAATGTTTCAGTGCTTCTTTATTTGTGCAAGATGCAGTTAAAAAGTCCATGACCTATTTTTGTAGGCCAACCACGAAGCTAGCATTGCACGGGTTCCCTTGACAAAAAGCCCAATGAGATTTCTCCAATGGATTTTCGATATTCCAGACAAAACAAAAATAGCAAGTAGCGAACAAATGGTTATGATACGTTCATTGTGAAGATAAACTCTACAATGAACCCCACTTTTATGATTTGTTATCTTTTCTTGTCCATACTAGTTTTTTGTTATGCACCAAAACAAATGTCTTGTATTTATGTAAATTAATATGTACAGCAATATGTTGTCATTTCACTAAACTGTTTGTGTGTTTTTAAATACAGTCCAGATCTCACCTCTATATTTGTACTGAGAATTCCACAGGAACTGGGCAGAGACGAGTGGCCGCTCCAGAAAGATGGCATCCCCCTTCTTGATACTCTGTTTGGCGAAGAGACCCTTGCCCTGAAAGAGACACAACAAAATATGACTGTTGTACGATTTTCACCAGTGTTTGAAAACCGTAAGTCGTACAAATATTTCTATTTAAAATGCTACTTTATTATTTAGTTCCCTACATGTACAACACTTATAGTTAGTAGTTACTATTTACTTTCTCATATATTAAACACATCACTTATCTCTTAAATTGGCTCCACATTGACAAACTACGATAATGAAATGTTCTTACATGTATTTGTTATTGATAAAAACAGGACAATATAAACATTTTAAAATAAAAAAGTAAAAAGATCAAGTCCTTTTACTTTATACTTTAAGTCCATTTAGCTGATAAGATATCTGTACCTTAAATCATTCTGAAATGGGCCATTGTGCAGAATGAGTACTTTTTGTACTTTTACTTGTAATGTAGTATTTCAGGACCACAGCGTTTGTACTTTTACTTTAGTAAAGGAACTGAGTACTCTCCTTCAACAATGCAACTAAGTTACTTGCTTTGCATCGCACCCTATTAAGTATAATAGTGTAAAACGGTTGATGTTGTCCCTTTGATTTCACATTTACTGGTTAAAATCGACACCCTTAAAGTACAAATCAGCACATAACTGATAGATTTAGACACATACAGATCTCTAATGATCAGAAAACGTTTTATAAACCACATGTTTTCCTTCAGTTCTCCCTGAGCCCTGCAGGTCTGCTCTGCTGGGCTGTGATGCTCCCTCTCAGCCGACACGCGTCCACCACACCTCAGCCACAGAGCCGATTCAAACTCCGGATCTCTCTCTATCGTTTTAATCTGACAAACTCTGCACCACTTTACCTTGATATTGTCTATAAATCTCACATCCACGCAGGCAGAGACTTTGCCGGGGTCCACGCAGAAGGAAAACATGTCATCCAGGGGAGCAGCCATGTTGCTGACAACCTTTCCCCTTTCAACTCTGACACTGACGATTTCTCTCCGCGCGAAGCAGCAGCGACCTCTGGTGGTCAGCATGCGAGGTGCACTGCAGGTGTGTCACTGCTCAACACTGGGAACTCATTGCTTTATTGTAGGTGACTAAAGTTAGCATAAGTACACATATTTTAGTATAATTAAATACTAACACATTTAATGTATAGTGCGATATTATAAGTTGCGTAAAGACACTGTACATGTGCAGGTTAAAATATATTAATATCACACATAAAATAACACACATAAAAACACCATTTGCTTACACATTAAATAACTCATGGAGATATTGGTGCAGTCTTGGATGTTTGAGAGAGTGGAAAGAGAACTGTGAATTTACAATGACTCATGACATGCACCATTTAATTGTAATGTATACTATCACTAAGATTTTGAATTTGTTTTTCAGGATAGGACAAGGATATATTAGAATAGAACTATATTCAATATATCCAATAAATATTTACAAATGTGATGCCTTAGCAGAGATGTATTTATCTAAAAAGGATACGGCACATATACTTAAATAAAGTCTGGAAATAAATTCGTCACAGAATAAAGTAAATGGAGAAAAGAGTATTTATTGTATATTTTATTGATAATATAGATAGATGTTTTACAGTGTTTTGTCTAACAAACATATAATAAACATGTAGTATAAGTATTTTACAAATAATTAAAAATACTAGTTCATGATCAGTATATTAGCTCGTACGTTTTATGTTTCAAATATTATACAAAAGAAGTCGTTAGGAATACAGCAGTGGGTTAAGAAAAAATCAATATGTAAAATGTTCGTCCGACAAAGTTAGGAAAGAAAGTTAACGTACAGTTTTTGGCTGTTATACAAAACAAAATCTAGACAGTAGAATAGTGTTATTTCACATTATTGGATTAAACAGTGTAACTAATAAACATCTACAGTACAGTATCTGCATTTTTCCACAGACATATACAGCACAGAGTGGCTTCTTATTGTCCCATAGTGACTGTTATTGCAGAGTTTCTCTACCATCACATGATAAATAGACTTGTTCCCGAGAGATAACTAAGACTTTAATTTTGACATCTATTTCAGTGTTTCCCACATGTCAACAATATACTTTGTCTCTGTCACGATAATACAGCAGAGTGATAAATAGCCTGAGTGATAAATCAACTGTGCCAATATTAGTTTATTGCAGATATATGTCAGTGTATTTTGCCAAGAAAGACAAAGATAATTTCCATTACCCATGACAAATGAAAATGTGCAGCAGAGCGCACCGATGAGGTTTTTTTTACAACTGTAAATGTGCTCAGTAAAAAATCTTCTTCAATCATCTTTCTTCACTGGAAATGTTTGTGAGACGACAGAAATGTTTTTATGTAAAGAAATAAATGTCAGCTTGTATGTCTTGTGTGCCTCAGAAATCCTGTGTCTGTCCCTAAAGATGCCTCTAAATAAAGGGTAAAGGTATAAAGGCTTTGCTGAACATGGGAAACATTTAGCAGCTATGAAGAGAGTCATTTTCTGCAGGTTTAAACTGCATTTATAACACCTTTGTTGTCATTGGATGAGTGGGCAACAGAGCCTGTGTGTGGAAAACACTGTATTCTATATATTAAAATAATTTCATTAATGCTAAAAAAAAAAACAGATTTACCGTAAATATATCATTATTTCTATATACAGAGCTTCTTCTATTCTCTTAAAAACAGCAAGGATAAAGGGAATATGTCCCAATGTGTACACATTGACTAGGATCTTGTTAAAGGTTAAAAAAATTAGAAAATAAAACCTGGGTTAGTACACCATGATGTACACGCTCAGCTATGATACTGCAGCAGAAGCATCCCCTCAGCTGTCGTCAGGAGGAACCCAGCCGAGGCTCTCCTCTTTTCCCCTGCTCCACGCCAGCCATCATAGACCCTTGTTGTAGGTCACCATCTTGCAATCTGTTGCCATAGCGATCTCCGGCTCCAGGCAAGACACTTCAATCTGCAAGATAAACCATCAGACTGAAGGTAAAAATTGTAGCTCTACATTTCTTTGTCTTAAAGCTTTAAACATTCATTTTGACTCTTAATCAAACGTGGGAAGAGACATCTGGAATGAGAGGTGAAACTAGTGCATGTCAAGTGGTGTATGTGTAATTAGAATATCGCCAGCTGCTCTCTTTTCTCCTCTCTTTCTCTCTGTGAGCCATCTGGCCTTGACAGTAGAAGCAGTTGAAGCGGCGTTGTACTGTACCTGAGACATCTGGGGGAACAGGCTGATGGCCAGAGGCAGCGAGAGGCTGAAGGTGAGCAGGCACACGAGGCTGTGGACGGGCAGCAACAATCTGCGGTTTCTCTGCAGGAATCGCAGCCTACCAGAGTCAAGAGACAGTGATAAAAGGAAATGTGAGCCTGCTGTGTGGATCGATCCCAGATGACTACTGCCAAGCCAGGAGATATTTTTGGATCCGGAGAAAAAGACAGCATGTGCAGATTTAGGGGTGCTATTTTCCACAATTAGTGGGTGGGAGATGAATCTGTCTGTGAGAACGTTCCAGTCCTGGGTTTACAGAGTCAGACTGTAGAAAAGCTCTTTTGTATGTATAACAAAAGAAACAAGAAGTGTATTTTTATTCAGTCTTTTTGTGCTTCAAAACAATAGGCTGCATTATTATATTTTCTCAGGCTGTGACCTACTATTGAATGAGTATATGGAAAGCACTTTAGGGCACAACATATGGCGGGCCTGGCTCAGTACTGATATTAAGAGATAGGTTTTTAGATGAGCAATAACTAAAGGCAGGCTGAGAAAGAAGATGCAAGCTAGCTGTGAAAGAGATGAATGATCTTGTAAATGTAAGGATTTATACGCAGATTATCTTTTCACTATGCCTCCGGCAAATCTTACAAAATAGCTGTATTGTGTCAGTGGCCGTGATAGTTGATACAGCTCCTACTCTTCTTAACTAAGCAAGTCATCTTTTAGCAGGACTAGTTCAGCTGCTGCTGTTGCTTTTTGTCATACAAACAATACATACTGCCTGCCTCATTTGTGAGGGATTGCAAAACGGAATAACTATCATCAAAATAGTTTATTTCAGCTACAGGAAACAGGTAGGAAAGACATTTTAAGACAAAAAAGATCTTTACTAAGTCACATGCTATCTTTAACTTAATAGTGTTGTTTGAAGCTGGTTTGCATTCTGGCAAAGATATTGGATGATGTTGGAACTGGCACGAGATAGATTTGTGGGTAATAGGATAAGTAAAAAGCAGAACAAAAATCAATTCATCACTAGATTAACCAATACCCAATTGAATTGTTAATTGCAACCCTAGTAACAAATCCAACCACATAATGTCTGTACAGACCTCTCTAGGTAGGACATGATGATGGGAGGCAGGATGAAGATTGGCATCGGGAGGACCACACGTGTGAAGGCGGTCTCCGTGATCGCCTGGGGTAAATATGAGAACATTGTGCACACGCTTCATTTCAAATTCTGCAAATGAGTTGGATTTAATTTCATGAAATCAGATGTGTGCTGAAGATAGACTGTAGGTGCTGAGTGACAGGATCCGTGCATGAAATTATGAGTGTTCCCATTATCAGCCACCAGCACATTTGCAATTCATGGGAATAAACCAGCAGAACATATTCAGTGCAGAAGAGTAGTGTGCAAAAATAAAACCTCACATGTCTTGCAGCAATCTTTGAGGATCCCACCACTTTGCCATTGTTGTCCAACACATCAATGCCTTCAGATAGCTCGTTGTGTCTCATCAGGCCCACATTACAGATGTTTGCACTGGCTGAGGACAGGTGAGAAAGGCCACTTTTATGATAATAAATGTACACAAAAACATATGCTGTAGACAGGAACTGTAGTCATGGATCCAAAGAAGAAACTCCTTTTTAAATACCTTAATTTTGAGCCGGACTAGTCTTGGTGAAATTGAGAAATCCATTGCAGTAAGAATTATAATAAGCTTGCATTTTTGGATTTATGTAACTTATTTACTAATTTCTAACAAATTAAGTCTTGGATGGAATTTAAATTAATAATTACCCCCTGAATATAAATGATACAGAGAGTACAGTATGGTACAGAGAGTCCTTTGGAAACCCACCTACAGCTGGGAAGGGGACGAGCCTCTGAATGATCATCCTGGTGGCAGGACTCAGCCTGTTGGCCTTCTTAATCAGAACATTCAGTCCCACCTACAATAGTTCATATAAAAACAAAAATCAGGTTCACCTTAAGAAGTACAAGCCTATACAATCTATGAAACACACTTTAAAATCTTATTTACAGCAAACTGGTCCTTTGTTTTCGCATAAGTAGCATTAGTATATTTACTTTACTCAGCCAAACATTAGCATTAGTACTTGAACTGTACAGCTAACTCTATTCAAAAAGCTTACTGTATATTACCAGCACTGTTAATGATACTCTGTATAAAATATAGCCAGCAATGTAATAACTACTATGGTACACATTCAAAAGCAGCTCATGACTTGAATGTGCAGGTCAAATTCACCAAAAAGACCCTTTTCAAATACATTTTTCTGAGGATTTAAGAGGGAGAAACACATACTGCAATAGAGACAGCGCTGGTCACAGCTCCTACATAGCCTTGAAGAAACTTGGATGTTGGCGTAGGCTGAAGAAGGAGAGAGCAAATGTTGTGTCACAGCTTTACACAGGGTTTACCCTCTATAGTGACAGTTTGTATTGGCATTTAATGTCGTAAATTGTCATTTTCAGAACAAAAAACAATACAATTGAGCTCTATTATGGTGATCAGACATGTTGTACAGAATCTTGAGCAGCCCATTTAATAAATAAAGTCCTTAGGGGGACTAAATGGTAAATGGACTGAACATATATAGTGCTTTATCCAGTCTTTAAGACCCCTCAAAGCGCTTTACATACTACATGTCGTTCACCCATTCATACAGAGCAGTGTACCTAACTCTAGGACCTAACATGCACACACATTCACACACCGTTGGCCATGCCATCGGGAGCAACTCAGGGTTAAGTATCTTGCCCAAGGATACATCGACATGCTGACTGCATGGGCTGGGGTCGATCCCACAACCTTCTGGTTGAAAGACGACCGCACTCCCTCGCAGCCACAGTCGCCACTAAACATGTTAATATCAATGCTCCCACCTTTGTGGCGTTGCGGTTTGCATAGTTCACACAGGCATTATGACTCTGGTTCAGCCACTGAAGGAAAGAAAAAAGGTCATAAACAAAGGTTAAAGCAACAACCAAAGAAGAATTATGGAGGAAAGAGAAAAGGGGAATCAAGAGGAGGAGAGTAGGGAAAAGTCAAAAGAAAGAGATAGACATATACAGGCACTATATACTCTCTTATTTAGTGCTTTATAAAGAGACAGCACACGGACAGAAGCCAACAGAGCAGCAGCACTTTATATTACAACGTCCTTGGTGGGAAAGCATTGCATGTAAAAGTGTGCTTACCAGAACATGTACAATAAATGCAATGGCTTCACAAGATGTTGGTTGTTTACAGTACCTGCCATATAATGGTAGACACCACAGTCTGACTTGGGAGAAGAAGGCCAATGACCTAGATGAGACCAGGGAACAAAGGCTTATGTTCCGGGGTAAAATAAGTCTAAAGTCTAATTTCGTCTATCCCCAAACACGATCATGTAAATGGACATCCGCACAGCCATGATTTTGAATGTATGATTTTCATGTGGGACTTACAATCGGTGTTCCAAATGGCACATAACCTGCACAGTGAAGAAGTGATTTTCAGTGTGAAAAAACAAAGACAAAATGGAGGAAACTTGAACAACTTTGGCATCGTTTTTCATCTGAGGTCGTACCTGACATTCGTAATGGCATGAAGATCTTCTCCCCTGTGTCTGGATGAATGATAGCCTGCGTGCAGAGAGCATGACCTCACCCTCATGCTGCCAGGAGCCCAGAGGCTTCAATGTAATGACTTACAATATGAGCCATGAATCACTTACCTGCTTGATCTTCTGGGCTTCCCACAGCTGCAAAGGTAAACAAGTTTTAAAAATCACTTCAATTAATTATAAGGTTCATATGTTTGATTTTCTTTCCTATTTGGTTCGGATATGTTCGTTAACTTTACATTTTTTAATGTGATAATAACTGTATTTTGCTCAAGCCAGGTATTTTCAAACTTAAGGTCAATCTGTTTCCTGTTGCATGTTAGCGTATTATACTGCAGTATATTTCGTTTGTTATCACACCCAGGTCGGCAAAGACTCACCTGACCATCAGACACTCCCGGTGGAAGCTCGCCATGTTTGTAGTCATCGAGGAGTTTCAAGCATTCTTTCAATCGTTGCTGCATACAAAAGAAAAGGCTTCATTAGATCGGAACTGTTTTGAATTACAATTAGAACAATAAAAACGGTCATATAACTGTCATCAAACACGACCATTTTTAACAAGTTCTCTTTTTCTGTCAATTGATTCATCAATAAATCAACTCATTGTTTCAGGTGTAGAAACATGGCCTAAACCTGATGAGCTTTAATACAGATCTGATCATTTGTTTACGGGAACGTTTTTAATAATTATGGATGGAAGGATAATCTTTTTTCGACACCACATTGTTGAAACATTTACAGATTTATCTTTTCTTTACCTCGGACACAAACAGGGTGCTGGGGTCAATGATGTCCGCAAAGTGTCTTAGCCGACCCAGAAATGAGCCCTTGAAAAAAAAGTAAGAGAAGGTTCATTGTTAATGAATGTACAAAACAACATCCTTTCCTCTGTGAATGGATAATATCAGAAGTGTTATTAAGTCTGAGATGATTTATCACACTTTCCATTGCTTTAGTTTAGACTCACTGGTTTAATACATCTTAAGACATTCTGTGTCTGTTGCACAGCTCTGGAGTGAACATTAAATGTATGTGGTCACATTGGGTACAGTTTATTGTTGTGTATATAAACAGGGCTGCAGTAAGACTTTTAGAAGTGTTTAGGTCATGTATCTTAACAACCCTAATCCCACGCCAAACACTGGTTTTACTAGGCTACACCAAAAGACCCTATGCAATGATACTTAGTTTAAATCTTAGTATATTGATTAAATACTGGATAAATACTAAATCCCTTAAATGTATCCTAACCGTATGCGCACAAATATTCACCTTTAGTGACTTTTTTATCCATGTGTCATCAACCATGCTCGAGCCAGGAGAAAGAATATAGACAGATATTGTTCTTTAAGAAACAAGCTGTCACATTTTAATCATTGAGCTTGAGAGGTGCTGGTCGGTGATTTTGTTACCTTTAGACAGAGTCACTGTTTCCACTGAGTCTTATTTTTACAGTAAACTAACACACTGCTGGTTGTATCTTATATTCAGTACAAGGACATTGTAGTGTTATCAATCACCTCCCTGTCAGCCAGAATATGAATAAGTACATTTCCTTAATATTGCGGTATATTTAAATCTCCATGCAGAACGATGAACCTCATTAGTCATTAGTATTACATTACATGACATGTCAGACGCTTTTATCCAAAGCAACTTACACACTCAATACTGTGGGCAATCCCCACAGGAGCAACTTGGGGTGAAGTGTCATGCCCAGGGACACAACGACATGCAGTGGGGTTTGAACCTGTGAACCCCTGAACACCAACGCACAACCCACTGCACCACACGCCACCATTAGTAAACATACTTTTGAGTATATTTACCTTCTCAGCATTTTGTTCCCAAAGGTCAAGAACAGCATTGCCCAAGTCTTTGCTATTTAAATGAAACCTTAACAAAAGGATTCTTTGAAATGCCACTTAAAGGAAAACAGAGGCAATATGCTCAATGTGGAAACATCAAAACAAAAAAACAGCCAATTATAAAACTGTATAAAAATAGATGACAGTCTGTGCTATCATAACTAAACAATCCAACACAATTAAGCTGAAATTAAAAGTAAAATCTGTCTTTTTTTAGATGTACTTTAAAGTAAATGTACAAGCAACCTGAACACATTTAACAAAGACATTCCTCCGTCTAAGTGAGGCTTTCAGCTGCTAGTCAAATGCCCTGTTTCCAGTTCCCTTCACTGTCTCCATCAGCATGCCAATTGCTAAGTGTGTGTGCCAGCACTCTGAAAAGGCCCAACAGCAATGAACGCCAAGAGTCTCTTTGGCAAACCAGATGGACAAAAACATGGCAGCTTCAATCAACTTCCCTCAGAGAGAGTTGTGAGTGATGATGAGCAGTGGAAGAGGAGTGACAGTGGAACAAAACCCTTCAATATTTCAATTATCTGTTCAGCATCGGGTCCTAATTGAAATGACTGGAAACAATAATGCTCCTGAAGACCGTAAATAACCATCCATCTGTACTGTAACCCTGGGTCTGCTGCCACGGCCATTCCTCCATCACACGTCTGCTCCTCTGACAGGCCATATGTGCTGCAGTGCTGTTTTGTAAGAGAGGGTAGACTGAGGATCCATGTAAGGATCCTGTTTTAATTATGCATGAGTTTCAGCTCCCTGGAGAGTGCACAACAAGCCTGTAGTAGCTGAGACGGAGCGCGGCAGAAAGAGCAGACAAACAGAGGAACATTTCTGCTGATTCAAACTGGCCTAATTTCATCTGCTTTGACGCAAGGAACCAAAAGTATTACAGCACCTTTATCAACCCGACAAGAAGTGCAGGTTGCAGGTGGGAAAATAAAAAGCTCTACGGGGTCTGAAAGAAAAGACGTCCTACTTAAAAACCACGAGCAATAGGTGCCGAAAACCAAGATTGAATTACTCGCTGCCTTAAAATTAGGGGGGTCTAAAAGAGGAATTTGTAATTATATAAAATAGACAAAAGTAATTCACATGTGACAAAGGGTGTGAATGAAATGCCACTTAGGCTTTTTGTGAACATAAATTATCCTGTGCTAATTAGTAAGTCTCATTAGTTAGTCCTCATTACTCTAAGAGCAAGACCCCAAGACACTCTGTGAAAGACACACAGAACAACGTATTTTAGGGTCCATTGTATCTTTCCTCGTGGCCGCTTTGCTTACATTTGTGGTGGATTTGCGTCTCTTCTGGATTTATTTGCATCCTTCTTGTTTGTAATCTCTTTTTCTTGCGCCCTACTGTACAGTACTTGGTCATTGCATCCTTAAGTGGTGGTTTTGGCCCTCTTTTTTGTAATTTTGTATATTCTATATGGTCATTATGTGTCTTCTTGTTGTCATTATTTGTATTATTGGCCTTTTTGCCCCTTTTATGGTTATTTTGCATTCTTTTGTGGTCCTGTTTTGTGTCTTCTTAGTCATTGTTGGGACATTTTGGTGTTGGTTTCGCACCCTTAGTTATGTGTTCGTGTCTCTTTTTGGGAATTTGGCATTTTGTTATACTTAGCAATGTTAACAATCACTTCAAACTGTTCTATCTATGTCAGAATTGATGTGCTCAAACTTTAGGACAAATTGCTTTCCTTTTGTGTTTGTGTGCCTTTACATAGTTGTTCCGTGTTACTCTGGATTTTGAAAAGAGATGCATTTAAAGCTCATCTGATTTGAATTTATAGCCAATCTGAAAAGTTTGGTGACTTATTTACACAATCTGTTTATGGACCTTGATCTGTGCAATACTTCATGTGAATAATTTCCTTGAGGCTGCTGTTTAATAAGTGTCTTTGATGAAAGAAGCCTCAGACATGTAAATGTACCCAGCGTGCAGCTTCCTCAGTTAATGTGCAACACGGGTTTACGTGAAGGTCACATTATCTTTCAGGGCTGACCAATGCAAATTCATTTCGGAGGACGGAAAATTGAGTAATGGGCTTCAGATAAGGACAGGCAGCCCATTCATCTCGATCACATTGGGGGACACAGTAACTCTGCAGAAAGCATCCTGATATTAGATACACTTCAGGCTGTTAGATTGCGATTTGGATTAGATAAGTGTAGGCTACAAGATTTGAAGATATTGTATCAAAAAATCCCAAACAACTGCAATATTAAAGCCTAAAATAAGAATTAAAACTGCAAAAACAAACAGATACGCTTTTTTTTTTTACTAGGGAGGTGCCTTGGCTGCAGCCCATAGTCTGATAATATATTTCACGGAGCAGCAGCAGCAGCGATGCAAAGGGTGTGAAATCTGTAAGTGGAGATGATAAAGAGCGATACACAACCATTATTTGTACTACTTAAACTACAATACACTCCTGCAACCACGCTCAGAAGTTCATAATCGGTTTAAAGTTGTTGCAGTTGTACAACAAAGAATCGCGGATGAAAGGCAACTTTCGCTAAAGTGAGAGCATCCAGAGCAGCAGGGCGGAGGATGGAGCTGTTTTCCAACAGAAAGCCTGAACAACAAAATGCCATTAACGCAGCTTGACGAGGAATAAATCAAAAGACTTACCTGCTCGTATCGCGGTCTCCCGAGCTGGAAGGCAGGACATGCTGCAGATTCCGCCATGACAGCCAACTCTTTATTTATTAATGAACTGAATCATGAACGGATTTTCAAGTAGGGCGAACTACAGTCAGTGAGTGTCGCTCAGTGTGTCGGGATGTGTAGTCCTTCCGTTTGCAATAACAATGGCAAAGTTAAACCGCATGACTACACATCCCAAATAATCGATTGAATAATCGACGCTATTGCATAACTGCTTGGATTTATCTTGGGAAAGATAACAGCTGATGCACCTTATAGGTGTCAAGATTGAACCAATAAATCATTTTATGAGGAGGTGTGGCCTAACTGGGACTATAGAAAAATAACCTTTATACAGTCTATGAAAATAACCCAAAGAAAAACAAAACTTTTATTTTCTTACATCTTTACAACGAACGGGGTAGCCTATAACAATAATAGAATCAGCTCAACCTTTTTTTTCTAAAAGGGAACAACCTGGTCGGTCTTAACAGGAAATGTAGCTGATGTTATGCAACCATGAACACAAGACTGCTTATGCTAGTAGGCCTATGTCTTGCTTCAGAGCAGAAATGAATGTTAATCAGCATTTCACAGAGAGATAAGGGAAGTGAAGTTGCCAGCAGTGCAAGCTGGGTACTGCTGGCAATAAACGCAATTTAAATCAATAATATCTTTAATAAATCACAGATTAAAATATCCTGAATATGTGAAAGCCAAGGACAAGGTGCATGCTGAACCAGCAGTTTTATAACACTGTGTAGTAAAGATGGCCCTCGTGTGGAGAGACAAAAGCATTGCTGCAGAATAAAGGATGGAAAACTCTCATACTAGTGCTGATAAGCAGAGATGGTATAAGTACTCAGATCTTGTACATGAGTAAAAGTAGAAGTACCAGAGTGTAGGAATACTCTGCCACAAGTAGAAGTCCTGCATTTAAAGATATTACTCAAGTAAAAGTACAGAAGCATTAGCATCAAAATATACTTAAAAGTACTCGTTATGCATATCGGTCCATTTCAGAATAATATGATATGTTTTCTTTATTATAATTATTGATGCATTAAAGTGTTATCAAAGCTGGTAAAGGTGCAGCTAGTTTTAATGATGTTGTATGCTGCAGGGTGGCTTGAGAATTTACTCCAACTCCAACTAAAGTCTTGTTTTAGTGTTGATTATATTTCACATCATTAATCCAAATATGTAAAGTAACCAAAGGTATTAAGTAAAAGTAAAATATACACCTCTGAATTGTAGGGGAGTAGATGTACAAAGTAGCATACAATGGAAATACTTAAGTAAAGTAAAAGCATCTCAAAATGGTATACTTAAGTACAGTGCTTGAGTAAATGTACTTAGTTACTTCCCAAACCAACAACAAATGACACACCACTTTGGCTCATGTGCACTTTATTGTATTACAGGACAGTACTAATGTCATGTAAAGCATTGTGAGTAGCTACAGTGGTACTGGAGTGACATTAGATAATATATTATCATGACAAAAGTATTTGATCGAAATAACTTATAATACTCTTATCTGCTGCATTGAGGCTGTTTTATTTCTACAATAAAATGTTGCTATTTCAACAAATAAAAGCGAGATAGACAAACAATACATACAAAATATATTAAAACCTTGTTGTTTTTGCATGTAACAAAAAACAAGACTTTAACAAACAAAATCATTTGTAAAAGTAAAAACCTAGAGACAATAAGTCTTCATCTCCTAGTCTTTTCGAACAGGATTATTGTGTATTGATTCTCATAAAGCGATGTTAATGCAGAAACCTCTTTTATATTATGCAGCGCAGTATTTTCATATACACATTTTTTAGCATTTCTTAAATTCTATTTGAAAATATGCATTACCTCAAGTAAACCTGTTTTCACAATTTCCTAAAACAATGTGAGGTGAACATTCTTTGTGGAGATGTTGTGTTTGCACTTTAACAGCTGCAAATGTAGGTTACTTGAGCTAACATCACATTTTGCCAGAGGAACCAGCTTGTGTTTTATGTTAAATGCACTCTGCAAAAATGTTACCTCTAGCCTGTATTTTATTTTACGCATGTGTATAAGCAGTGAGTTCAGAATTTAAATTGACAACAGCCTAACTTAAATTATTCTACAAAGCATGAGTAAAATTACCTTTACGGTTTGATGGAAGCTTTTTTTCTCATAGTAGTTCATTATGTTTGTTGTTTTGTCTGTGTCAAACTGGGCTAGTAACCAGCATGCATCTTGGGTAATATTGTGTCTGCATCAACAAGGCAGTATTCACAGTGAGAAGACCTGGATGATTGTGACATCATATGTTGTGGAGTATTTGTTTGACTGTAACTGTCTCTCGAACAGTGATTCCCAATCTGTAATACTAACCCTGCGTTATGAACCCACTGGAGTTCAGTATTCTGCAGGATTGTACGTCACATTGTCACTTGTGTCTTTTGACTTGAAGCAGCGTGGGGGTCTGCTCCATGATGCGCAGTAAAAGATTATCAATGTAGTCCTCCAGGTCTCGAACCTGTAGCTTGACCTTTTTCAGATCAGCCTCACACTTGTGCAGCTGTGCCGCCTGCTGCTCGGAGGCCGCGTCCTGCTTCTGCATGTCCATCTCCTGCTGCAGCAGCAGGGAGATCAGCTCCATGTTGGTCAGCTGCTGGTAGTGGGCCGTGTTGTCCACTCTCACCTCCTGCAAGAGAGAGAGAATGGACAGGAACAGTTAAGATGAATGTGTGCAAAATATTTAAATGATTAGTTTGGCATTAAGGAAATATTCTTATTCACTGCCTTGCCAAGAGTTATATGAGAGAGATGCCACTATAGTGTGCTGCTGGGATGACATATGTTTGGAGGCCAACATAGATATACTACATGTTTTTTTCAGCAATATAATGTCCACAAATTTAAAGATTTTAAAGCATGAATTAAATAAAAAGCTAAAATAACTCATTGTGTTAGTACTAAATGTAGAAATCTATTACTCTTGTGTCACAAAGATTATTTTATGCATTTGACCAAAAACCCATTACAATTAAGTGTGCAAAAATGTTAGCTCATTTCCTGTTTTTATGACATTCTTAAAGCAAATCAAAAGACAGGAGATGGTTATCTATGTTAAGGCTGGAGGCAAGGGTCAAACATGGCTCAATTGAAAGATGCAGTTCACTTGTTCTGTAGAGCCAGGCTAGCTGTTTACATATTTACATTTACATTTATTTTTGAATAAGCTAAGCTAACTGTCTTCTGCTGCTGCTTAATATTTAACATTCAGATATGAGAGTACTCTCATTCTTCTAATGTATTCTCAGCAAATAAGTGTATTTGTAATATTGTCTAATTATTCCTTTAAATGAGAAACTGATTAAAATAAATGGCTTATTACGATTCTAAATGGCTCACTAATTCACTGGAAACAATGAAGTGATCTATGGTCCTGCACTGAGTGCTGTAATGGTGTTAATAAATGCTCACAGAAGCATTAAATAGTCTGTGGACCTAATAGCTTCCTGTAATTTATTATGATATGTTAATAACTTAATTATTCCGCTGTTTGAACACACAGAGAGACTCGCGCAGTGTTATGGGTACATTTAGAAAATGTACTGTGACGTTTTTAGATCCAGTTTGACAGGTAAGTGACATACATGTAAAGAATGCAGATCAGCAAAACACAATTACTGTAGGAACACCATTTTTTGTTTTGTCCTACCCACAAACAAAACATCTATTGAACACTGTTATGACAGGTAGGGTTGTTTGTATTTGATTTTATTATTTTCCCTGCAGTCTCAATCCCAAGATAAACTTTCAAAGAAATGTGTAATAGAGATACACTAAAAAGCAAAAACAGATCATATCTTAACAAGAAGTTTAATTGAATAAACAGCTCTGCACTTCTGTATCAGGTTAAAATTATGCTTATCCATTTACCTTAACAGCATCAGAATAATGTTATCCACTGACACATGAAATAGACTAGGATGTCACAGGGAAAGGCTAGAAACATAACTTCAGGACCTGAAAAATCGTATCTGGGCCAAAGAACTAATGGGATCAGCATTTCTCTCCCCAGAAGTAGCCTCAGTCTAAAACGAGCTGTTGGGCTGATGCTGCACACTGTGAGTTTTGTTTAATACCTTGACTCATTTACTTTATGGCAGTAATAAAACCCAATCACACAATGAAAAAGGTGCACAGTAACTCAAACTAAACACAGTCCAACCAGAATATTAGCAATACCCCGTCACAGGTGTTGAAATATCCTTTTGCAGTTAATTGATTTGATATACTTTATTAATCCCCATGGGGAAATTGTTTCTCTGCATTTGACCCATCCTAGTGTTAGGAGCAGTGGGCTGCCATTTTGAACGGTGCCCGGGGAGCAGTGTAGGGAACGGTGCCTTGCTCAGGGACACCTCGGTAGCACTTGGTCTTGCCGAGACTTGAACTGGTGACCTTCCAGTTGCCAAGCCAAGCCAAGACCCTATCGACTTCGCCACCACCGATAAGTTAGACATATCACAAAAAAGCATATTAGTGCTTTATTTTGGTCGCATTTGTGTGATGAGAAAACCCATAATGTGGCTAAACAGGGCAGACAATGGCCTTATGAGATGGTTATGTTTTTGTCTCTGTTACCTGACTCCTCTCAGGTTCGGCAGCAGTCTGGTGGGTGGTGCGTCCGGGGTGGATGGTGGACTTCAGCTTCTCCAGGACCGACCGGCCCTCCTTCTTCTCTGATTGGCTGGAAGTTAACGGTTTCACTGGATGAGTTCTGCAGGGTAAAGAGGTCAGCACGAGTATTTGAACACAGTACTCTTACTATAAGCACATTATTGTTTTCTTCATATATCATTTTGCACGGTCAAATGATTGATAGCAGGTCAGTCAGCAGTAATAACTTCTAAGCAGATCAGGAAATCTGAAGGAATCTGTGAAGAAACAGTGAGCCATGTAGGAAAAACATAAGCACAATCTACTGTTCTTGGAGCATTACAAACTGCAGCAATGTGAGCTGAGGTTAAACTAGAAGAAATGGCTTTAATACAAGGGCTGTGATTCTCTTGTTACTTGAAGATGAAATAATCTATAGGGAAACACAGGGTGTACTTACTCAACAACAACAGCACAGAAATGTTTCAAAATCTAGAAATCAGAAGAAAAACTACTGAAGCTACCAGATTATCTTATGCTTATATTATTGATATAACAATCAGATGGTCGATGGTCCTTTATTCCAAGACAAAAAGATGTTAATTATACAATTTTATTCCAAATATTAAGATGTCTCTCCTGTTTCTACGGAAAATAAAGTGTAAAAAAAGATTGTGAACAAAGTTTAGTCCCTGGGCCTTATCATGGTGTGCCACTAGTGATGTTTTTTATCAAAAATTCCTGGCATGACTCGTCAAACTCTGGGTCCCTGAAGCATTCAATCCTCTTTACCCCTAAGTGGTGCATCTGCATGCCCTCTACTTATTCCTAAGTGCACATTATATGCAAGTATTGCCTTTTATTGCCATTGGTTTTGAGCCAAACGTCTGAGTTCGCAATAAATCAAATAAAATAGAAACTAAAGCAGAAAGCACATTTTTCTGGAGGGGATGCCAAATGTTGGAGGCAGCATTTGTTTCTGGAAGCCAATTACTGGCATAGGTTGTAAATGTCCAGTGATAAGGAGTTTCCGGGCGGAGTTTCACAAAGCACTAAGAAGGGTATTAAAACTGATCTCTCCCTGCAATGTGCATTACAAGGCACTGATCACTTCCCGAACCCCCAAAATACAGGGATAGAAAGATTACATTTATGTTATGGAAAAGATTACTTTTCTTCGCTTTCAAAAAAACTGTTCGTTAAGTTCTGGACCAAGTTGGTAATTGTTTGAGGTATGAAATGAATCACCCTGTAATGTAGCATAATTCTTTACCTCATTCATTTTTTTCTACTTTTTTATTCTGAAATCTTACTGTGAAATATTTCTTATTGCACTTTATAAAAGGTCCGTAGTTTAAAAAAAAAAAAAAAAAAAGACGGAAGTAAAAAATACATAAAGTGTAATTCACTTAATTAAAGAAACTTACACATAAACTCTAAAGTAACATATTTTGGTGATATAATATAGGTAAGGAGAAGAAATAAGCTTTTATGTACTACTAGATATCTGGAGATTATGTATCAACGGGTCAAAGTAATAGCAGTTTAGGCCAAGTGAAAGAAAAACAACAGATTTACAATAGCCAACGAGAAACAGAACAATGAGATGAAAAACATAAATGTGAAGCAAAGCCAAGAACAATGCAGCAGGTGTCATCCAACGACATTAGAAGAACTTATAAAGACATTCAACATCAAGCCAGGCCAACAGTAAACAAAGCAACAAGAGTAAAAAAAACAAAAAAACATTAGGTGTTTTGTAGTTCATGTGGAAATCTACAGCTTGTCAGTATAGCTACATACGTCATATCCTAGTGGGAGGTCTCTCACCTGCTCTCCTGACGGGGCAGGCTGCTAGCAGGCTGAGTCTCCTCAGGAAAAAGTGAGTGGCGTGCATCGACCAGGGGCTGGTCAGTGGTGCAGGTGGTGGAGGTGTAGGGGGCCACTGCCAGAGTACTGCTGGCTCCAGCACCGGGCCCCATGCTTGAGGGATGTATGGAGGGGCAACAAACAAGGGTAGGGTGGGGCTTAGCCTGTGCGTCACCTGAAAGGGAGAGTGTGCGCGGGATGGAGGAGAAAGAGGGTTCGAGCAAAGATTCCCCAATCTTTGACTTAGTAGGGGTTCTTGAGTTTGGTGCTACTTTAGCATGAAGGTCTTTAAAGCTGATATCAGAGGATTTTACTATTGTGTTGTCTTGTGAAGATATCTGTGATGTGTCATTGGACTCATTTTGATTTGTAGTGCTATCTACTAATGACAGTAACGAAGAAAGTGCTGATTTAGAGGGCAGATATGACGACGGTCCTTCTCTGACTTGGGAAATGTTTTGAACGAGGGACAAGAACTGTTCGAACTCTCTGTCTCCGTTTTGGCTCTGGTTGCTTGGGCTGCCGCTGCTGTTTTGTCGAGACAGTCCTTTTGGTCTCAAACGTGCACTAACCACACCAGGAAATGCATCATGTTGGTTAAGTGCGGCTGTTTTAGCTTGTGGGTTTCCGTTATCATCAAACTCCTTTTGTGTCTTTTTTAAATCTGCAACACTTCTTGCAGTAACACCTCTGGACTCAGTTTTAATATCGTCTGCATTTCTCGCAGTGATGTCTCTGCTGCTTACCCCGGAGTTATTCAGCTGATCATGGCGATTGTCTTGGTAAACTGGAGAGACTTTGAACAGTTTGCTGGATGATGCAGGTATTTCAAAGGAAGAGTTTCTCTCCCGTATGTAGGTGTCCTTCAAAGTGAACAGTTCCTCAGGTGTGGTGACTGTCTCCACATGGTAGGCAGCTATCTGCGAAGCTTCTGGCGGTTGTGGAAAAGTCCCGCCAAAACTTCTAATGCCTTTGAGTGGGTCAACTACCTCTGAATGCGAAGAGCTATCTGAATCGATAAAGCCAAAATCAGAATTATTCACATTCATGTTCAGATCTTCCAAAGTTGGAGACAAAGACACATTATTGTTGATGCATGTGCTTTCAGGTGGATTAGACTCTGCTACTCGCTTGGTTGTAATCTCTAGAGCTTTTGCATCTGGTTTTGAGGAAGAACATGATATGTTTAAAAGGTCTGCTACAGATACCTCACTATCAAGTATTTTAGGTCCCGAGTTCACGGATGTCACATTATTTCCGGCAATCTCTTCAGCATTCAACGATAAACGATTCATTTGGGGTTGTCCGTAGTTTCCTCTGCACATGCGTCCATACAAGTCTTGCTCGAACAACATCCCTCCCCAGCGGTGGTTTTCATCTTCCAAAGGTTCATATTTGAACCTTTTGAGCTTTTCATCTGGCGTGAATCCTGGTGGAGTGATATTTGCGTACGTCTGAGAGTTAGCGCTGAGCGAGTCTGAGGTCTCGCTGCTGGTGTGAGGGTCCGGAGAGATACTGTTCCTCTTGCTTTCTGCTTCTCTTCCCCGCTGCAGCGAGGCCACGCCCGTCTGAGACAGCAGGTAGGCTTCTTTATGGACAGCTAGTTCTTGTCCTCTGTGCAACCAGCCATCAGAGTAAATCTCATTCACTGAAGTTCTTACAGGTCTCCTTGGAGGCAAAGGTGGAGGCTCCTCTTCACATGTTTGCAGCTCGTGTGCATGAGCGTTGGTGTTGTTATTACCTGGAAGATCACTGTGAGATGGTTGACTGGTTCTCTGTTTCTGAGGAAGACTCCCTTCAGGTGTGTAGAGCCTGCTGGAGGCAAAGGCATCGAAAGAGTCGTCCCATTCTCCTGTACACTCAGACATGGAGCGAGGGGCGGAGGGTTTTGTTTTGGCTGCTTTGGGTATTATTGCAGGGAGAGATATCTGCCTAGCAACTGGCCTGGGGCGCTCCCGTTTCATGTGAGCCATATTTGTAGCTTTAACATCCCGAGCAGGGCTGGGTGTGCAGGGCAGGGTGGTGTAATGAAAGGGGGAGGAGTTGGATGAGGTGCAAGGTGCAAAAGTAGGGGACCTCTGTGACTCCTCGGCTATGAGATCCTCGAAAAAAGGGTTGCACTGTGAGGGGAAAGGGTTAGAGGAGGAGATGGGGGGTGAGGCGGGGGAGAAGGGATTGGTGTTATTGCAGTCATCAGGTGAGGCATGACCGGAGGGGGGGGCGGAGGGAGAGGAACACTGAGGGGGTACAGGGGAGCGAGGAGGGAGGGGAGGGGGTACGTCTGAGCTGCTTTCTACCTTAGGAGAAACTTCCAGCCTGTAGAGGAAGATAGGGCACAATAGTCCTCTTAGTTAATGATGTGCCAGGTTACCAAACAGAGAAGACAACCACAACACTAGCGGACATTTGTGTTACCTAGAATAACATCAGTAGATGTGGATTCAAATCAAACAAGATCAAACTGGCCAAATGAAAAAAACTGTAACTTAATCAAAAAAAGCACATTTGCAAAAATAATCAAGCAAAATAAAAAATGCATTCAAGACCTTCTTCAAGGGTGAGCTCATATTAATGTGGGATGACTTTCATCACATCCTGCATGAGCATTTCTCTAAACCACAGTGATGTTGCATCTTTGATACAGAAACGTAGACACACAGTGATACAAAAAAGAATAGAAGTGCTCAAGGGCTATTTGTGGAAAATATAGAATGAGATGATGAAACAGCATGTTGTAAAATGGAGTTAACTATCTATTCCATTTTCAAATGAGCATGGAGCAGAGCAAACACTGAACTCGGGACACACTGCTGAAAGCAGGCCTCACATGTGGGGGTTGTTGTGGATTCACAACACACTGTGGAGCCCAGAGCAAAGCCTGTACATGACCCTCACTCACCTTGGCTTGTTCTGGGATTCACCGGAGCCAAACCAGCCTCTGAGCCTCCCCTCAGATGTCGAACCAGCCTGGTTCATATCAGACTTAGCTGGGAGAGAATCACTCCTCCCTCCAGAGAATAGCGTCTTTCTTAGCTTCCTCCCTTTGTCGGGAGAAACAGAGGCAGAGGAGGTGGAGGGCATCTCTGTCTGAGCTTGCTGATTCGATGGAGATGACGCCTGAGCTTCCTTATCGTCCTCCTTTTCCTCTTTCTTCGTCTTGTCAAAGGACCAGCGTCGGCCACCGGTGAAGTTCCCTTTGTCCTCGCTTCTCTTGGTGATGTTCTGCAGGGAGCGAGACAGCGGGGAGCATTTCTCCAGCAGCACCAGCCTGGACTGGTGGGCTCCGAGGCTCTTCGGAGTCGATGGCTCCGAGTCGTAGACGTGGCTGCCGTTTATACACAAGGAAGACTTGGACTGAGTCATGGTCTGACCCTTCAGAGACTCCACTGCAAGGTTTGGGCGAGGGAAGGCTGTCGTGATCTTACTGGCTTCATCGCTGAAGGCCCGCTTGTGAGTGAAAACATTTGTGGTGTGCTGGCTGGCGAGCACTGTTGGAGGAAAGGAAAACAAACAAGAAACATATCAGGTTCATAGGCAACCCTTTCAATTATAATTGTAGTTATTTACATTGGTTACCATCTTAAATCATAGAAATACATTACCTTGTATTCCTCATATATGAAAACAGAATTTGGGATAAACTGAGTTCACCAATTAACCTGGTCCAAGCATTCGAGCTTGTAAGAATGTGCTTAATTATAAGGCACTCGTAAAAACAGTCACCAGGCTGTTTCATGCACATATAAACTATTGTTATATATCTTTATTGATCAAGGATTGATTCATCTCAAAAAGAGAAGAGATGCTATATGCATGATTATAGCTAAAAGCTCATTTCCATCTGCAGTCCCTGGGCAGGTAAACACATAATAATCAACAAACATTCAAACATTTCTGAATGCCTATCACACTGACAATCAAAACAGATCAAAATCCAGATGTATAAACAATTTCTAAGCCTACCCTTTTTAGCTAAAGCTGTCTCTCCGTAATGGGTGTCCGCTCTCACTCTGCTGGTGTAGATGGGAGAGCTGGGAGGGTCTGACATCAGATCCAGGCTTGGTGGGGGGCCGGGGTTATCACTGGCCATGGAAGACACACTGCTCTCTGAAGCCAGGGAGGAACACGACCTGGTGTCAGACGACTTTCGCAGCCTCCCTTTGAAGAAGTCCTTCACCTTGCTCCTCTTCTCCTCTGCTCTCTCCACATCTCGAGTCTCAGCCGGCCCTCCGCCCCCCTCCTCAAACGGCTGCCCCAGGGATCCTGACAGGGCTGCGAAGCGTCCGGGCACAATAGCTGAGGAAGACTCCATGTCCCCTCTCTTCCTCCCTGTGACTCGATCCTTGAGCTTTCCAAAAGCAGAGCGAGGCTTGTCCTTTATGGTGAGGTCGAACATGCTGGCGGTCATGTTGTTGCGAGTGAACTGGACCGTGACCTGAAGCCCGCCTCGGTCCTTCTCCTTTCTGCCCGCCTTGGAGTTGAGCTTGAACCATCTGGAGTCACAAGGAAAACGGACAGTCAACATCCAAACTAGGCCAGGCCCTCCCATTTGACATTCCTGCCCTCCCCCAATAAACACATTTTATATTATTTATAAAAATGTAAAAAAAAATGTTTATTTTTTAATTATTAATAAACTGTGAACTTTAATACTACGATTTATGTGATGTCAGATACTAGTATATAAGAGTAATCAATGAAAAACAGGTATGAAATACTATATGACAGTAAAACAAGAATACAGTTTAAAAGGGGAGTGGTTTGTAAAATATACATCAAGATAAATGTACACTTCTGTTTCAAATGGGTGTTGAGAGATGAATCCATAGATCTCTTAATTTTGCTCTCAAAGTGCACCAGATTGATGCTTT
Source organism: Pseudochaenichthys georgianus (assembly GCF_902827115.2). NCBI lineage: Eukaryota > Metazoa > Chordata > Actinopteri > Perciformes > Channichthyidae > Pseudochaenichthys > Pseudochaenichthys georgianus. Next base: position 12,887,251 of record NC_047512.1, on the reverse strand, counting down.
TAACTTCAATATTTAAAAAAAAAAAAAGGGGGGAGCATGCCCCCGGACCCTCCTAGAGGATGTTAGGTCCACCCCCCACTTAGAGAAAATAGCAGTTTACCCCTGCTTACGCCTATATGCCGTGAGCTGATTATCGAGCCTTCATTGTAACAAGCATACCGTGTATGTGCGAGTGGGGAGTGTAGCAGTAGAAAATTCAACTGTAGCGCCCGGGACATTAATGGGAAACCCTACATGTTGGGCACCCTCTATGGAACGTCAAGCTACCCCCCAAAAGAAAATCTCTGGCGCCACCACTGGCCGCGGCACATGACGGTTTTGTGTGCCCTCCCATGAAAATCATATGCCCTCTCTGTAGATTTGTTCTGGCGCCGGGTCTGGGCAGTCATACAAATGATGTCACTGAAGTGTGATGCTATCGGTTATAGGCAATCAGAGGTTGAACAAGCCATGCACAGGGACAACAACAAATAACATTGATTTCTTTGTGTCAATGCTTTCCACATATTACATAACCTGGAAATAATGCTTGGGGCATAGTACTCATAATCTTACTGTTTTTCCAAGCCCTCAGAAAAGGAAATCACAACCCAAATTCTTCAAGTTCCAGTGGCTTGTGTGTATGAGACAATACTGTATGAAGAGTGAACCGATTAAATCCTCCCTCTGTTTCTGCCTCCTAAATCCTTAGAGTGGACCAGATAACGTGTTGTAATGCCAAAACTAACAGCAGGAATTCAGTGAGTTTCACTGAGCGTAGAGAGGGCGGAGAGCCCACAATTAAAGCCAGATGTGTTGTATTGCTTTAGTGGAGATGTTTCGTATTTTGATGGTGACTCCTGTTGCGTCACCTGTGGCACAAATGAGGTCTTCAAATACTCACTATCAGGCAAATTACAAAAGAGTCAACGTTATTTAAAAAACAGTAGAAATAACTTAGTCTTACAGCATGTTATCTGAATCAACATTCCTACTATCGGAAACACATGGTGCAGAATAAGGAACACATTTTAAGTTATAGTTAATTATTTTCTTGGCACATGTTTTCTTTTCTTCATATTTTCACTTCCCTGTGGTTTTCTACACTCATCAAACACAACACACATTCTGAACACATCAAATGATGAACATCAGTCACTCCTTCTCACATACTCGTACTATTTATATCAGTGTATTGATAACAAGTCCACCAATCTAATTTGGCAGGTCTCAGTTCACAAAACAACAGCCAGATTAAGTAAGACTATGGAAAACAATTTATCTCTTGATTATAAATAAATGTGGGTGCAAACATACTTAGTGCCCTATTGGTCAAATATATACTATTTACATGATATATTCTTTGTCCTAACATCAGCTGTTAACTAATCAATAGTATATAAAGATGTTCGGATAGCCATACCTGTAACAGCTCCACATTGAAGTAATGTACATTAATCCATCACTAAATCAGTAATGTATTATATATAAATCTGAAATGAGCCATTGTGCACCATGAGTACTTCCATTTGTGTCAGTATATTTGGTTATTTATTTTCCTTTAGAAATCTTAGTGTATTAATTCTATACGGTGGTACTGTTACTTTTACTTAAATAAATCATCAATGAGTAATTTTTCCACCACTTCCTGTGAGTCTGAGATAACAGCATGACACATCACTATATCTTCTGTATGAAGATTAAACTAACTAGTTTTTCCACACAGTTATATGAGAATAAATTGAGTTCTGTAGAGAGGGAAATGGAAAGTGTGCAGAAAAAGATGGAGGCTTTCTGGATACAATCACTAAATGAACTTGTTCCAGGGTGGAAACTGTGACTCGTCGTCTCATCTTGTTGATTTGCAGTGGAATTTGGGAACTGCTTCTGTAACAGTATCAGCCTGAAGGGCCATAATTTAATGAGCCTGTGTGCAATTAGGATTCAAGCTTTAGCAGCTTAATGTGTCATCCTGCAAAACACTAAGATGTCTGATTAAAGTATTCAACTCTCATTTACTCTTTTAACAGCTCCTGTGATTTGGGTTGCAAAAGCACATGTTTGCACATCTCTATGAGGATCATTATAACAGGTGAGAGGAAAAAACTATCCATCAACACTTAGGCTGCTGAATTATTTACATAGTCTAAATAAAAACGACCTTAAATACCTCCTTCTGTAATGTTTACTAAATTGGCTAAGTATCATCACTGGTGGAATGCAATTAAGCACTTAAGCGCTGTACTCAAGTTCAATGTTAAGGTATTCTTAGTATTTCCATGTTTTCACTTTATACTTTTTAATATTTGACAAATGTAGTTACTTTGCAGAGTAGTCTAATATATAACCGATCTATAGGCCTACAGGTTGAAATTGACTCCCACTTTACCATGTGCAACATTAGGGATGCCTATACATTCATCCATTACTTGTATTCCAGTACTAAAGTACAAGTGCTAATTGTGCCATTCTGCATAATGAATGCTTTTACTTTTGATACTTATTCATATTTTGAGGATCTCTACCCTGTAGTATTGCTACTTTGTAAAACCTCTTGTTCCACCTCTGCCTGCATGTCCAAGTCCGACATAAAACATCACACATCATTTATATCCCTTATATGAGCAGCAATCTGGCATTTTTGTCATGCATGCTTAATTAAAACCTAATCACAACGTACTCATCTCGTGGACACATCCCCTCCTGAAATATCCTATCAAGAGGAATGACGGCTTGTCCGAGGAACACGTCCAGTCCGATGAGCACCCGGTGCATGACGGTCAGCAGCAGGTCCCCGCTCCCCGGGGGGTAGTCTCCCCGGCCGCCGGCCTCCAGGATCCCGGGCAGCAGCTCGAAGCAGCACTCCTCGTTCCACTCGGGAAACTCCGCCTTCTCCACCAGCCCGGTCGTGTACTTCTCCTTGCCCACCTGGATGATGGTGTAGAGGTAGCGGCTGCCATGCTTGCCCTTGGATCGCAGTCCCCTGGCCCGGAGCACGGTGACATTCACATGGGTGGGCACCCATCTCTGATCATCGTCCAGATCTATCAGTGACATCATCTTGCACCGAGCTGTGTCTGTGTGTCTCTAAAGGTCTTAGTTTAACTAGCTGTCAGCTGAGTTGAAGATCATCCCCCCCTTTGTGTTGCGCCAGAGTTTCCGTGCTGCGCCAAAACACGGCTCTGCTGCAGAATATCCCAAAAGTCCGAGGAGCCTCTGAGGGTTTACCCGAGGTCAGCCTCCAGACAGCGGACCGGGCCTGTGTTCAGTTTAGCGTGCCATGGCCAAATCTAATCAATGCAAACGAAGTTATGGCGAGCAGCGTGCTGAAATCCTCCCACAGCGCGTGCATGTCGCATTGTTAGTTTACTGTCCGAGATATGCTCATCGTGCTCAGGCCCGCCCTCCTCAGCAGCAGCAGACCCGCATACAGAGAGAGGGATGCCGCAGAATTAAAGAGAAACACCCAGCCGGAGCTCTGTCAGAACCACACACACACACACACGCACACGCACGCACACACACACGCACGCACACACACACATACGCACGCACACACTGCTGACAGAAAGCACACCCCGAACAATATGCATTCAGAAGCTTGTCTTTATGTGAAACTGCAGAAATAAAGTCATTGACGTTATGGGCGGAACCCTCTCTAAAAATAAATAATTTCCAGCTCGAGCTGAAAATCTGATTTAGATAATTATTGGAATTATAACAATGTGTCCCCTCTTGCAGGATTACTGCAAGCAAAAACACAGAAACAAATTGTAAAAAATCAAATAAGGCATAAAAAACGAATGAATTGAAATAATAAATTAGTTGAAGAATTAACAATTTAATAAAAAACGTTTTTAATCCAAACAATAAAAGAGCCTGGAGGCAAATTAATCCTTTAAAAATAGTATAGACAATGTAAGTGTATTGCCCTTTGTGAATACACATTTGCATTTACCTAAACTTACAGTGCAGTTCTTTGTTGATATTGTCTGGAGAACAGCTTTCTCTGATGGATTTCATCATGAGCTGCAGCGCCCCCTGCTGGAGGTCAGGGACATTAACGATGAGAAGAATCAGAACAAAAGAGAAGCAGCAACAACACACTGAAGACTCCGAGGTGGAGGAGCTGTAGTCACTTCCTGCTATTTCTCTCTGATAAAACATATCAGCCTCGCCTGATCCCCTGAATGATCTGCAGTCAGCCTCAAGGGGAAATTCAGCTGCATTATGGCAAATCTAAACAATTATGGTTTTCTATCTGTGTTTTTCATTTTTGTTTTAATTTTATGTATGCACCTCGACACCAAGTCAAATTCCTTGTACGTGTCAACCTACCTGGTAATAAACCCGCTTCTGATTCTGATCTCACTAAGATTTATGGAATAATAGTTTATTTATTTATTTTTGATTTATGAAATAGAGCTTGTCCTTTGTCTATTTCTACATAAGCTCCCACCTTCACTTCCCTTGATTCACAATTCCTCTTGTATAGATATTAGGGCTGTCAAACGATTAAAATTTGTAATCAGATTAATCACAGCTTAAAAATTAATTAATCATGATTAATCACCATTCGAACTATGTCCAAAATATGCCATGTCTTTATGTATATTGTTGTGGGAATGGAAAGATAAATGAAAGAAGGCGGATATATCCATTTAACATACAGTATCTATGTTTATTATAACATTTTTCTGCGTGTCAAAATGAAAGACAGCCCACACACCTATCAATCATCAAACCGTGGGGTCTTAATTCATTACGTGTTGATTTCTATCAACGGGGGAGTACTTCAGGAAAGTCGACGGGGGGGGGGGGGGGCTAGTGGAGTACTTCGTGACCACAGAGTGTGAACGTTGTGATCAGCTGTTTTAGCGCAGTTCTCCAGTGAATGGGTACAGACCGACGTTAACAGCAGCCCTGTCTGTGCACACGGAGACCGACTCTGTCGTCCGGTGATCTAACCGCCTTCTGGAAAAGCTTCACAAGTACGTCGGTACGCAAATGCGCTTTGTAACACAAGTGACGGTACGCATTTCAGATTACGCACATAACCTGCGTACCAGTTATGTACGTAAAGTAAAGTATTCTCCATCGGGACTTCCTGCAACAACGCCACGCCGTTATCAAAGATGTTCTATTGAGAAGTCGAACACTACGTGACAAAAGTTTTCAAAACCGTGGCTACTGAAATCAATCTTACTAACTGCTGTCTGTGCAATTTACTCCGCGAGTTGGCAGACTTTATTGTGCTTACTTTAACATCATTTTTCATGGTGGGTGAAGAAACACACTCCTCAATGTCAGTCTTGGTACTTTATTGACAAAGATGACGACACCCTGAAACAGAGCAATCCCGCAGGATAAGCTGACAAAGTATTACATACATGCATGTCATGACCAATACACATATATTAAATTACATATATTAAAGACACACTAAACAGTAGTGGAAACAGTCTTACATGAGTGAGTGGATGAACGTCTCAACTCGAGGCGGAGTGAATGAACAACATGTGAACTAAAATGGCCGCTAGGCACTACCGGGTCAAAGCACGGCATATCCGGGCAGCGACAGCAGTGACGCTGCCCTCTTGTGGCCGGCGATAAACTCTTCATCTCCCCCAGACCGGAAAGCTATGGGACGGAATAGGTTAACGGTCTAAATCCAGCTGCCGGACTCGGGCTCGTAACGTGCAGGCGGCCTCCTCACGCGGCCTGGCCGAGTAGGCTGGGGCAGCATCGGCGGCGACTGCGGCACCGGTGCAACCAGGAAGGCACCCGTAGGAACGGTGAGGTCAGAGGACGCCTCACCGGCAGGTGCCGGTGGGGAATCGCCCATAGCCGAGTCGCGGGGTCCAACAGCCGGCCGCTGAGCGATCCCCTGGGGCGTCGCCCAGCCTGGGTGGATAGGTGGGGGCTGATGGTCCAGAGCAGCGGGCGGCGGCAAGGGCGCAGCCGGCTGCTCACGAGCGCAGGGTGTGGCCGGCGTATAGGCACGGAGGAAGCGCCGGTTGCGCAGTGTCAAACGTCCCGAACCGTCAACCCTGATCCGATACTGGTCGTGGCCCGGCGACTCCACCACGATCCCTGACCTGTCCCATTTATGGGGGCTCGGGCCTTGCTGGTTCTGGAGGAATACCCTTTCGCCGAGTGCCAATGGGCGGAGCGGTCTTGAGTGAGTCCCCAGAGACTCGGTGGTACGGGACATACGGGTCCGAAGGGCGTCCTCCTTCGCCGCCCATGCCTCGCGCCATAGCAGGCGAATGTGCGGGTTCGAGAACTTCTCGAGGCGGTTCACGAAGGAGAGCAAGCCACGAAGGGGGCGGCCAAAGATGATCTGCGCTGGCGAGATGTTGCAGTCGGGGTCAGGCGTGTTTCGCAGCTGCAGCATAGCACTCAGGAAGCGGTCCTGATCAAGACTGCCCGACGGGCCGGTGTTGGACATCAGGAGACGCTTAGCGGTCTTAACCGCAACTTCTGCCCTCCCATTCGACTGCGGGAAGCTAACGGACGACACACGGTGTTTGACGTGCCATAAGCGGAGGAAGTCCTCAGTGTGGCTCGCCTTGAATTCCGGACCACCGTCGCTCGAGAGCTCCTCCGGTACGCCGAAGGTGGCGAAGAATGAACGGAGGTGTTGGACCAGGCCAGCTGAGCCTGCCAGGGCAGTACCCGCCGTAGAGCTCAGGACCTCTACCCAGCCCGAGAGACGGTCCCCGACAACTAGGTAGTGGCGGCCCCCATAGTCGAAGAAGTCAGCAAACACCGCCTCGAATGGCGTGGACGGGGGTGAGGACGGCAGGGGGGGTGTAGCCGCCTGTGACGGAGCATTGCAGTTGCAATCTGCACATCCGTCCCTGGTGGCCTGAATGTCCCCGGACATCCCGGGCCAGTAAACTATGGCTCGGGCATGCTGCCCCATCGCTGAGGTTCCCTGGTGGGCGGCATGGAGATGCTGAAGAACTCTCCCACGGAGGGATGGGGGGACCACGACGCGGTCCCGATAGAGCAGGACGCCGTCCTGTGCGTAGATGGACTCACAGACCGATGACAGACTCGCCAGGGCAGGGTCATTTACGTCAATCCCACCCTCCTGCTCGATGAGTTGGAGGAGGTGGCCGAGGCATCCGTCAGCTGCTGTCTCCTGTGCGAGGAGGGGCCAAGAGACGGCTCCGAGCTCCCGTGCGTCGTCGCGGATGGAGGCCATGAGTGCTGACTCCACGGCGTCAGGCCCGCTCGGCAGCCCCAATGAGAGGCCGTTTGCTGAGCCCGAGGGGGAAGGATGCCTCGCCGTGGCATCAGCGGCATAGTTGCTCTTGCCAGGCAGATGCACAATGTCAAAGCGCCATGGGAGGGTGCGCTGCTTGAGTCTAAACAGACGCGAGTTTGTGATCTCATCCAGCGTACGGTCGCCAAAGATCTTCACCAACGGCTTATGGTCGGTGACCACGACGAGGTTGTCGGACCCCTGCGTGAAGTATCGCGTCTGTTCCAGACCCCAGGCCACAGCTAGGGCCTCTCCCTCGACGGCCGCATAGCGCTGCTCCGCAGGGGACAGGAAACGCGAGCCCGCGAGGGTGATCCTCCATCCACCTGGACAGCAGTCCGGTATGCCCGAGGCACAGTGACAATGTTGCTGGAGCAGGAAGTAGCCAATGCCACGCATGGACCAGTCAGGGCGGAGGCAGGTACGCTTCTGCATGTCGTAGATCTCCACGCCCTCACGGATGGCCTCCATTATGGCTTGCTTGGACGCCTGGAAGGCCTCCTCCAGAACGGGGGACCATAGGAACACACAGCGTGGGCTGAGGAACGGCTTAAATGGAGCCATCGTGTCACGCAACTGGGCGTAGTTGGCCACCTGGTTGACAAGGCCGAACCAACTCCTGATGTCCGTCGTGGAGCTAGGGGTGGGGAAGTCCCGGATGGCGTCCAAGTATTTCGGGAGCGGTTCGATGGTAGATTCCGACACCCTAAAGCCAGCAAAATCGACGCACCTCTCCGCGAACTGAAACTTGTCTGAGTTCAACACGATTCCTGACCGGCCGACACGCGTCAGGAAGTCGATGGTCCTCCACCAGTGTTGCTCCAGGTCGGTGTCATAGTGGATGGTGTCATCCACGCAACGTTCCTTGCGTTCATAGTCCGAGAGGACGGCATCAAACCGACGGTTGTAGCCATCCCCTGATGACAGGAAACCCTGTGGTGCCCTGGTGTAGCGCCAACGGCCGAAGGGTGTGATGAAGGTAGTGAGGTGGCGATCCGACTCACGCAGGGGGACACTGTGGTAGCCGTTCCAGGCGTCCATGACGGTCTTCCAGGTGCCCTTCGGGACGCGGCGTGCAAGGTGGAACGGGGACTCAGTGGCGAAGGTCTCACGTTGGCAGAACTTGTTAAGGGGGGAGAGGTCCACGGTCCTGCGTGGGGAGCCGTCGTGCTTCCGAGTGACTACCATACGATGGCACCACGTCACAGGCTCGCCGTATTGGCACACGTTCAATGACCCCAAGGGCTTCGTCCCGCAGTAGGTCATCGTGGACCCTCCGCTGCCAGTGTAGAGGCACTGTAGCCGCGGTGTGACATGCCCTAGGCGTAGCTGCGGGGTCCACGTGCATCTCGATAGGTGGCCCCTCCATGCATGGTAGTGCTCGATGGGGGCAAGTATTGAACGTTGACGAGGCATATCTCCCGAGTAGCCAATCTTTCATCCTGTTATTGTTCTCTGGCTTACAAGGGAACGGCAGTGCTACGGGGCGCGCCGGGGGGACCGTGCGCTGAGGACATGTACACTGGGCGTCCCGGGGGTCACCTGGCCCCACACAGCCGCCGTTGGCTGACCTCGTCGCATTGACGGACAAGGGCTGGTCTGGCGTGTCAGCCGTGTCAGGGCTACGCCTTTCCTTGGGCCCCCCTGCAACGTCGTCCGATGGGAAGTTCGCGGGCAAGAGGCCGAGGTTGAGCAACGACTCGTAGGAGAGGTACATGGCCCGGACCGAGCTGCTCACATATACCATGGAACGGCAGGATGTGACGCGCCCCCCACTGCAGGTTGTCGAGAACCTAGCGAAGAACGCCCCCTCGATGGATATAGGGGAGCGGTTGGCGGCTGACAGGCTGAGGCTGACGGGTCGCAGGTCGTCCCGCGAGAAACCGCAGGCCAGGAACTCCTCCAGCGACCAAAGGTCCGACTGCGCGCCAGTGTCCGCGACGGCGGAAATCCGAGCTCCGTCGGCCGAGCCCCGGTTGCCGGTGCCATCCCTCAGCCCGACTGGCATGTCCATCGAGATGGTGATTAATGCTCGGGGGTGGTCTCTCAGCCTGGCCCGTCTCCATTTGCCCTTGGAGAAGATGTGGTGCTCGAGTCTGATAGGTGCTTGTCTGTTGACACATCCGTGCGACGTCGGGGCGCGGCGGCGATGGCTCCTGTGACGTCGGCCAGGGCGGGCCCCAGCTTGCACCGATGAGACCTGGGAGACCGGCTCCGACCCCATGGCGGCCTGTTGACTGTCGGACGACGGCTTTTGACGCCTCTGTCGTCGGCGGGCCCTATAGCAGCCGATACACACCTGGTGAGGCTTAGCATTCCACCCGCGAGGCCCCTCCGTGAAGACGTTAAAGACGCTCTTACATTCCGGGCACGAGGCACGTTTAGCCCCGTCCGCAGGGCTTGGGGCGGGGCTCGTCTGTGGAGTCGTCTTCAGGTGCCGGAATGACGACATGGCTGATAGGGAGGACGACGGGAGAGCGTTACGGGCCATCTCTCTGTTCTCGACGAGTGCAATTACGTCATTAACTGGCTTAACCAGGACGTCAGGTGTCCCCAGCGTCTCACGGCGTATGTCCGAGTCATAAATGCCATTGAGCAGAACATCACGGATGATGTGGTCGGTATAGTCCACATCCTTACCACACTTGCATACCGCATTATATGCACATGTCTCTGCTTTACCCCGCACTCTGGCAGCGAATGCACGGAATGTCTCATCGCGTTCCTGGCGGAGCTGAAGTAGCTCGGTGCACAGGACGCATGTAGCGACTGGGATGACAGCTAGGGAACGCATGGCGGTGATTAGGTCTGGCAAGGGTCCGGAAGCGGTGTCGGGAGCGGCTTTCAACAGGCTGTCTCCAAGTACAAGTCCAGCGCACTGAAACAGCTGGAAGGGGGCCTGGGCAGCCCCTATGCCTGAGCCGGCGCGGAATACGTCCCATCGGCAGATGAACACGTTCCATTCCTCTATCGACATGCCCACATCAACTTTGGGCCGATCGAGTCTCGGGTCGTGAGGGGCTGGGGCCTGGGCTGGCGCGGCCATGACAGGCGCTGCGTGCTGGTGGCTAAATCCATGAATCGTCAATATAGCAATGACGAGTGCTTCAGACAAGTCTTGGGATTCGAACTCGCAGCCGGGGACAGGGCATCCAACAATGACCATGGTGTCGTCATGAAGAAACACACTCCTCAATGTCAGTCTTGGTACTTTATTGACAAAGATGACGACACCCTGAAACAGAGCAATGCCGCAGGATAAGCTGACAAAGTATTACATACATGCATGTCATGACCAATACACATATATTAAATTACATATATTAAAGACACACTAAACAGTAGTGGAAACAGTCTTACATGAGTGAGTGGATGAACGTCTCAACTCGAGGCGGAGTGAATGAACAACATGTGAACTAAAATGGCCGCTAGGCACTACCGGGTCAAAGCACGGCATATCCGGGCAGCGACAGCAGTGACGCTGCCCTCTTGTGGCCGGCGATAAACTCTTCAGTGGGGCTAAGCCATTTCTTGGTATGGGTGTAGCCTACCCCAGCCATACCCTGGCGCTGCCACTGGTGGGGGGGTGGGCCATTCTGCACATGCGTTAAATGCGTTAAATATTTTAATGCAATTAATTCAAATAATTAATTACCGCCGTTAACGCGATAATTTTGAAAGCACTAATATATATATATATTATATTTTCCACGGTGGTGTTGCCACTATTACTTAAAGGTGGGGTAGGTAACTTTTAGAAACCGGCTCGAGATACACTTGTTGTTATATTCCATGGAATGCTCTTAACATCCCGATAGCAATGAATATCTTAAGTGCTTTGACAAAAAATCCATAAAAACATTTCATCTGTAGAAGCCGTAATACTGTAAAAAGTACAACCAATCCGTTTAGCCGGCCCGGCTAAACGGATTGGTTGTACTTGAAATGTTTGGCCTACCTGCCTGTCAGCCTTCCATCGGGGCACAAACTTATCTCGTGCCCTCATTGGTCATGTGCGCGTTCGTGTGTGTTGGAGGAGGGGCTCTATAGGGAAGTGGCAGATTTTCTCCAGTTGTGTATTTTCAAATTCTAGCGATCTCGAGCCGGTTTCTCAAACTTACCTACCCCACCTTTAAGTAAAATGCATGAATACTCCCACTTCTTTCGAACAACTAAACCTTTAGTCTACATCAGAAAAACTCAAAAACCCACAGTCATTGAATTGTTTCTGTATAACAGACATGAATGAAAACATTGATTTCCAGTGAATTCCATATTTACAATAAATTACCTAATCAATGTATCATGATCTGGAATAATAAATCAGATGCTACTGAATTACCCAAACATAAACTGTACTGTACAGTATACACCGTTATTATTTTATATTGATAGGTCTAACTTCTTTAAATATTATATACATATACACGGAGTGGCACATTGTACAGTTAAAAAAACATTAGTGTGTTATCATGGCACTTCTAAATGACCTCAAACCTTGTTTGGCGATTCTGTACTACAATTTTCAGGTGACGCATCACCGTTATATCTGCAATAAACTAATATAAACCTGGCACATTTATTAGTCTGGATCTGCTTTAAAAAGTGGTTTCTAAAAACATCAAATTAGGTTCATAATTGTCCTCATCCAGAAGGTAACACTGCTTTCTGACCTGTATGTTTTTACTCGTGAAAGTGTTCGAATGCTTCTGGAATATTACAGGAATTCAAGTATTGCATCATTTCTCCAGACAACAAGACATTTGTGATTTTAATCAAAATAACTGACACTTCGCAATCTCACTTTATGTTGGGAAAATCGAGAAGTGAAATGATTTGTATTGGGCACATAATCAACTACAAAAAAAAATCACACCACAAAACTATAGGTTAATTACGTAACCCCAGTCTCAGAGTAACATGAAATGAGATGTCTCACTATGGGATGCGCCTCATCGCGGAGCAAACAGAAGCATCAATCTCATTACGCCAATCCTGATTGGCTGGTGATCTTGACGTCAGCGTCAGGGAAATCACCCCCTATAACAACGCATGCGTCATTCAAAATAAGCACCTCTTCTCGCTTCACCATAGCAAGGAGGGCCGTCTGGCAACACACTCTCACTCCCTAAGCGTCCAATAGCGACGTTTGGTCAGTGTCCGTGGCGTCCAATTGTGACACTCCTAGGCTCCTTCAGCGTCATAAAGGGACGCAAATAGCTTTCAACTGATTGCAATGTATTCCCATCTGCGTCGGGATTTGACGCTCATGGAAGCACGGCATTCGTTTATGTCGGCTGCCCTTAAAGGTAATGTGAGCGTCCATTCCCAGGAGTAAAGGATGGCAGAAGACACTACACTACCCAGAATCCCCAGCTATCGTTTGGACTACACCATGTGCTCTTGACAAACCCAGTGATAGTCCTCAAGCTCTGTGATTGGAGAGTGTGCTCCGAGGGTTAAGCCGATTCTCGAACAGCACTTGAAATGGGATGGAACCACGGCAGACTGTCCAAAACTGGATTTGAACGGGTCCACCGCGTCCCCCCTCCCCCACCCCGTCCCCAGAACTACACATGCTGGCTATTCTGTTTCGCAACATGTTCTCTATGGCACGTCTCAACTGGGAGTTGTAGTTTTAAAAGACGTTTTCGTATTTCCCATAATAAGAAGTTGCCAGTATTAAACTGTGTACATCCCTGGAGGTTTAGGAGACAGGAAACACTCACATTTAAAACATATAATTAATAAATGGTGCCCATTATGGGCAGTATTAATATATATACCCACATGCCAGCTAAGGTCAGAAGAGCTTTATTTAACAGCTGGTCTTATGTGTGTGCCCCCTGTGATAACATTACATTACATTCATTGATAAGCCTGAAACATGCACTTGTCAAGGTTCAGAGGCACATTTTGCAAATATGGCAGTAGCCATCGATCAGCTTAAGATAAGATATACTTTATTGATCCAAAGTTGGAACATTTGCGTTACATCAGCATGTGTAACAGTTAAATATGCAGTTGTGTTTATTTGAAAATCATTTAGTATAATCACATAAATTCTGTGTTTTATATTCAACAATTCTGTGTTCTTTATTTATTGATTGTTCAATACCTGACAAGGCCGGAGATGAAATATCTACATACATCTCATAAGAGTATAATACATTATGTATAATATCAGTTAACATAAGTGCTTCAACATAGTTAACATTGCTGGAGGTATGCACACATATTGATAGATGTCTTGTAATGCACTATTGAGGAACCTGCAACCCAAGTTTTTCATTCAGTGCAGAACTACACCACAGTTGTGTAGGTCTATATCAGGGGTCGGCAACAGGCGGACCGCGGTCCGGATCCGGACCCAGACGCTGACCTATACGGACCCGGAGCTATAATCAATAGACACGTGGTATAATGTCTCGTCTGAAAGGAGTGCTGAGCACCGGAACGACACTCCAGCCCTTAAAATATTGCAATACCCATAAGGAGCCGTACACATGCCGCAGTGTTTGCGTGGCTGTGTCTTTAGTTGTAAGCACAGTGGCGATCTGTTGTTATTAGCATCTGGTTAGCTAGCTATGCTAACGAATTTAAAGAGCTTTTCTACAACCAGGTGGAAGAGAGCTGTCTCCTGAGAGGCTCAAATAACCTCAGCTCAGTGAGATATGATCATTATAGTTATTAATGAGACTAAATGAAAAACAGGTATAACATACTATATGACAGCAACAAAAAAGTTGTTAAAAATAACAAGAATAGAGTTTAAAAGGGGAGTGATTTGTAAAATATCCAAAAAGGAAAATATGCTACAGTTCTCTTTCATATGGGTGTTGAGAGATGTATCCATAGATCTCTTAATGTTGCTCTCAAAGTGCACCACATTGATGCATTTAACTTCAATATTTAAACATTACACATATCCACAGTATTTAAGTAATGTTAATTGACAATAAATATTGTTGTTTTTGAATTGTACTTTCTTTATTTGATTGGCAGTCAGTTGTTGATTACATGCAGACGTTGATAAAGCTACAGGTCACTTCAATATATATCACACTAATTCATGAAGCAACTTAGACATTTTGATGTTCCGGACCTTTGCATGGGGAGATTTTCTCTAACTGGACCTCATTGAATTTTAGTTGAAGACCCCTGGTCTATATGATATGAGTAGTAATACAAATGCCACTTCAATCTCATTAGTATGCAGAAAAAGTGACAGGTCGCCCCGCCCCTTTTCGACCGGAAGTCCCGCCTTTTTATTTTTTATTTTGAAACCGGAAGTCCCGCCTCGTTCGACCGGAAGTCCCGCCTCGTTCAACCGGATGTCCCGCCCCCGCTTCCGGCGGATGTCCCGCCCCCGCTTCCGGTTTTCAAAATAAAATAAAAAATAAATTAAAATTTAAAAAATGAGAAAAATAAAATGCCGTTGTTTTCAATCAATTAATATGCCTAGGATATATGTCCCGCCTCCTTACTACTTCCTGTGTGGTTAATCCTGTATACAGTATCGAATGTAACTTACAAATACTTGCAAATAACATGAAATTAATCAAAAGTAAGGCATCTTAAAAACATATATTTAAACCTCTCTGTTTTTGCAAACAGGACATGACAGGACATGAGGGGAGAGAACATATGGTGGAGGAGGGGGAACACACACACACACACACACACTTTCCCCGCCCCTCACCCTCTCCCTCTGTCTAAATAAAAAGCCATCGTCTTTAGTCACTCTTAAATATTTTTCAAGTCGAGAGAAAATGGCCAAGAGACGTCTTGATATGAATTTAATCAGCGAGACACCGGTGACAACTTACAGCCATCCGTTGGGTGCTCCAAATCAAAGTAAAGCATATAAAAAACAGATATTTTAAAAAGTCAGCCTTTTTGCTAGAGGATAAGGGAGGGGGAAAACCCAAAACCCCCTATGGAGAAGTCATAAACCCCCTATGGAGACAAACATGTTGTAAACAGAGGGAGGTAGGTAGGTAATATACTTAAATATATATATATATAGAAAGTCAGAGAATATTTATCAGAGGATAAACCATATACATTTGTACAAGTCGACACTGGTGCATTTTGTAAGAAAACAGAGTTTTCGTACTCAGACCGCTGCAACAATTTCAAGCAGATCTCTGTGATATGCAGTCGCTGTCCGAATATAATGATGGTTTTAATTATTTATTAACAGTCATAAATGTATTTAGAAAAACCTGTGCTCAAACATTAAAGAAAAAGAAGGGTAAGGTTACCAAAAAGCTTTTGATATAGTTTTAACACACAGCGAGATCCCTAAAAAGTCACTAACAGCTGCGGGGAAAGAATTCTTTTAAATAAAGTTTTTCAAAACTTGTTGAAGAAAAAACGGTATACAATATTATATATATATATATATATATAACAGCCATTGACATATAGGCATGTATGGTAGAAAGATTTAACCGTACGCTGAAAACTAAAAAGTGGAGGTATTTTACAGCTAAAAACACTCCTAGACCTATGATAGTGTTTTTTATGTATGACAACTCTACAACTGGTAGAAAGTAAAGTACTTTTTCTGAGCAGATTTTCTTTAAGACTGTGACTCTTAACAAACCAACCCCCGAGAGACAGACATACTCATCCACTTTTCAACGTATTTTGTTTTTGTCTTTCTCGCTTTTTTTTCCATTATATTTTTGGAAAAAACTACATAGTGATTTCTAGCAAAAATACAACATGCAACTAATACATTATACAATATTACGACTTTTGGCGATATTTTCAACACAATATACTTGTACCCTTTTTTTTTTTTTTGTAGGACTTCAAGATATGTTGCATGTCATGCATAAACACGGTGTCATCTTTCTTGAAACTGATGTGCTGTCCGTTTTACAAACAAGTTATGTTTATGCTTCTTCATCCTATGAATGTTCCTCCCCCGTCCCTCTTCACAATAACAATCAAGGTGGATCTGTGAAATGAAACACCTCTTCCCAAAGCGTGACTACCCTATTGAGGGCATGCGTCTAAGGCAGTAGGGTCTAAATCGATGGGCCAGATATACTAACATGCAGAACGTACGGTATGTTTGAAAAAGACTAACCATTTATCCAGTTCAAGCTGTCTTTAAGATGTGACATCGCGCTCTGACTATTTCCCATAAAATCGTGACAAACTATTACTTGTTCTTACATTTGACCTCTTGCTGCTTGGTTGAAAATGATAGATGAAAAAGAACTTTTTTAAAAAGAGTCAAACCACAAATGTTTTAAGATTGTTACAAAATGTAAAAAATAAAAAAGGTCTGGAGACAAAATTAATTCAGGTGACTCTGGCTTTATTAGGACAACAAACATATAATACAAATGGGTTAGGGGTTAAATATAACCATAGTGGACTTAATAGTCTAACAAAATACTTTTATCTGAATACATTTGTTCTTTTTAAGAGCACTTTTTGAAATTATTTATTTATTATTTCAGTGGAACAATCCAGTGTTTGTTAACATTAACGCTTTCTTCTCTTTTTCTTGTGTTACTAAGATACTTTTAAACACACTTTGGTGTATGCAACACTTGTTCAGATAAAACAAGGTTTTTTCTTTTCTGATAAACTTATTTGTTATTTGTTCAACACATTCGCAGCAGTCGGTTAGCGGGAGATGTTCTATAAGATTATTATGATCCGGTAATGGCTCTACAACACCATCCTCTAGTTTAAATTTCTTCACTTTGTTTCTTTTTCTTTTCACCTTCCTTCTTTTTGTCTTTTTAGTTTTCCGTCCTATGGTCCCTTTTCTTTTCATTCGCATTCTGCGTTTGCTTTTAATTTTTCTTCTCCTTTTCATGTTGCTTTTTCTTTTTCTTCGTTTTTCTTTACTTTTTCTATTCTTTTCTGCTAATTGTCGTTTGCGATCTTGGCGAGTGGTATGAGATATACTCTTTCTATAAAGGTTATCTATAATACCATCTTTTAAAGAAAGATATTCTTCATATGTCATGTTATCATGGTCCTCTTTTGTCCTAAAAACCTTACATGGATATGATATAGATGAGAGCTCTTCTTCGGGGACATCCTCTCCCCTACTTTGTAACATCCAGTCATTAAGCCCATATCCATTATCCTGGTGATAATAAGGGCAGGCTACATCAGACTTGGTTTTTCTCAGATCCATGGCTAGTTTTTAACGGTCGTCCTTAGTTTTATATGATTTGCTGAGTGGGTGGGACATATTGCGTTGAGTGGGAAGGCTTCATCTGTAGAAAGTACTCTGTTTGAGGAGATTTCGTAATAATGGCAGTTTGTCATTTTGAGGGTATTTCAGTGAAACAAGGCTGTTTTGAACATTTGACAGATTTATGCTTAAATTCTCTGGTAAAGTTACTGAAGATACACTTTGTATATAAAAGCTGAAAAGTAGATAATGACGCGTGCTTTGTGTGTACAGACACACAGAAAACACTGAAAAACACAACAAGAAGGACTGTAATACACATGTATCAGACACGCTCCCCTTGCTAAAATGATGACAACAGTTTTTAGATGTAAAAAACCACTTTTTTATTTTTTTCACACGCAAAATCAATAGTTATACTGATTGTAGCATCCCCAGGACAGTCTCCAGCTTAGAATTCCCCATATTACTGGAGATATTGTGATGGAGTTTTTTCACTTCAGTCAAAATATTCACGTCTATGCTGTTTTCGACGCAAAGATGCATTACATCTACAAACAGAGCATACAATGAGAGCACATGATACACTGTTGATGTTTGTTTCATTTCTGAGATAATGTTACAGAATGTTTCGGAAAATGAAGATTCCAGGACCACTTTAAATGTTTCGTTTACAATCATTTCCCAATGACCCGGAATAGTACTGCCAGAACGAACGATATCCAAAATGTCTTCTAGTTTACAAACTTCAGCCATTCTGCTTACACGGGGGTCACTACTCATTCTGTTTTCAATCGTCCCCATCATCACACTTATTAAACGGGTAAGGACTACATTATGATCAATATATACAGAGCGTTTTGCATAGTAGTTTCCCATTTTTATTTTACTTAAAGAAAAAAGTCACTGCATTGAACAAGTCCCTGGCTTCTTCTCCATCCGACTGCTGTTTGTTAGTCTTCTTCTTCTTCTTCTCCATCCAACTCTGTATGGATATTTCAAGTCTCTCCTTGAGGCATCTGCATTTTACAAGCTTGTGCAGAAAGGCTTCCGAAGCGCGTCCTATCCTCAGTTTATCCTCGCAAATGCCTTTTTCAATAAGACTATGGTCAATCACTGCAACGAAGTCGGCGAGCCAAAGTCTTTTCATTAACGCTTTGTAATTGTTTCTGAAGAAGAAATCGGGCATGTCATTCCGACAATCGTGTTGCCTCTGGTCGGGGTTACTGCGTCGGCATTCTTTGCAGATTTCTTTTCTGTACCGATACATCACCATCTCCAGAATATAAAACAATTCCGATTTCACTGTGTCCCTAAACCGAGACTTCTTGACCCGAGGAGTAGCATCAGCAGCAGTAGTACTGCAAGATTCGGGTTTCCCACATGGTGGTGTCGCTGGTGGACTCTGTTCCTGACTGCAACTCGCGGGGGGAGTCTTGGCTTTTCTCTGCTCCATGGCTAGTTTACAACGATCGTCTTAGTGAGGTCCTTCGTTTTAGAAGATTTGCTGAGTGGAGGGTGGGGCTCATTGCGTTGAATGGGGGAGTCAATTATAGAATTGAGAGTTTTTAGAAAAAAAGTTCTTTAAGCGTTGTAGCTTTTTCATCTCATCTCCAGCAATAGGTGAAATTTAAGAATAAGTAATAGTTTGTCATGATTTTACGGAAAAAGTATAGTTTATCAGAAATATGGAAAAGTCATTGTGTACAAATAGTATGTTGAAAATCAAAAAAGAAAACTCAATTCAATACAATTTAATGAATATTTTACCCTGTTCTAAAGTTTTACACCCTTAAAGAAAAACCCCTTCCTTACCAAGTACTTCATATTATACCCTTTTGTTAAGTGTTGCGTACATCAGGGTGTATCTCAAAGTATCTTGGTAACATAAAATAACTAAAATATGTAAGTTTATCAGAAAAAAAACCCCATTGTTTAACTGAACAAGTGTTGCATACATCAAAGTGTGTCTAAAAGTATCTTAGTAACACAAGAAAAGAGAAAAAAGCCTTGATGTCAACAAAACTGTATTTTTCCACTGAAATAGCGTTAAAATAAAAAAAAAGTGCCTTTAAAGAAAATGTATTCAGACAAAGTATTTTATTTTCAAAAAAAAAAAAAAAAGTTTAAGGTTTTGCATACATAAAAAGTGTATCTTACAGTTCCTTTGTGAGAGAATTACACACAAATCTGCCAAGTGTCAGGGAAAATTGTTAAAATCACAAACTTACCTTTTAGAGAAACAGTCTTTAAGAAAAAATCTAATCAGACTGTACTTCATTTTCTAGTTTTAAGGTTTTGCATCCCTCAAAGTGTGTCTAAAAGTATCTTGGCAAGAGAAAAAAGCCAAAATCTGCCTTTAAAAGAATCCGAATTCCTTATAAAGTACTTTATATTCACCCAGTTTCAGTTTTCAGACACCAAACTGTATCTAAAAGTATCTTGGTAACACAAGAAAAAGAGTAAGTGTAATTTCTTCGGTAATGTTACAGAATGTTTCTGAAAAATGAAGATTCCGGGACCACTTTAAATGTTTCGTTTACAATACTATTACATATAGAGGAGAGCTCTTCTTCGGGAACATCCTCTCCCCTACTTTGTACCATCCAGTCATTAAGCCCATATCCATTATCCTGGTGATAATAAGGGTAGGCTACATCAGACTTGGTTTTTCTCAGATCCATGGCTAGTTTTCAACGGTCGTCTTGATGGGGTCCTTCGTTTTAGATGATTTGCTGAGTGGGGTGGGACTTATTGCGTTGAGTGGGGGGAGTCAGTGTAGAATTGAGAGTTTTTTAGAAAAAAGTTCTTTAAGCGTTGTAGCTTTTTCATCTCATCTCCAGCAATAGGTCATCATTTAAGAACAAGTAATAGTTTTGTCAAGATTCTACAGAAAAAAGTCAAAAAAAAAAAGTATAGTACGTCAGAAATATGTAAAAGTCATATAGTATGTTGAAAATCAAAAAAAGAAAACTCAATTCAATACAAATTAATGAATATTTTACCCTGTTCTAAAGTGTTGCACCCTTAAAGAAAAACCCCTTCCTTACCAACTACTTCATATTATACCCTTTGTTAAGTGTTGTGTACATCAGGGTGTATCTCAAAGTATCTTGGTAACATAAAATAACTAAAATATGTAAGTTTATCAGAAAAGAAAAAACCTTGTTTTATCTGAACAAGTGTTGCATACACCAAAGTGTGTTTAAAAGTATCTTAGTAACACAAGAAAAAGAGAAGAAAGCGTTAATGTTAACAAACACTGGATTGTTCCACTGAAATAATAAATAAATAATTTCAAAAAGTGCTCTTAAAAAGAACAAATGTATTCAGATAAAAGTATTTTGTTAGACTATTAAGTCCACTATGGTTATATTTAACCCCTAACCCATTTGTATTATATGTTTGTTGTCCTAATAAAGCCAGAGTCACCTGAATTAATTTTGTCTCCAGACCTTTTTTATTTTTTACATTTTGTAACAATCTTAAAACATTTGTGGTTTGACTCTTTTTAAAAAAGTTCTTTTTCATCTATCATTTTCAACCAAGCAGCAAGAGGTCAAATGTAAGAACAAGTAATAGTTTGTCACGATTTTATGGGAAATAGTCAGAGCGCGATGTCACATCTTAAAGACAGCTTGAACTGGATAAATGGTTAGTCTTTTTCAAACATACCGTACGTTCTGCATGTTAGTATATCTGGCCCATCGATTTAGACCCTACTGCCTTAGACGCATGCCCTCAATAGGGTAGTCACGCTTTGGGAAGAGGTGTTTCATTTCACAGATCCACCTTGATTGTTATTGTGAAGAGGGACGGGGGAGGAACATTCATAGGATGAAGAAGCATAAACATAACTTGTTTGTAAAACGGACAGCACATCAGTTTCAAGAAAGATGACACCGTGTTTATGCATGACATGCAACATATCTTGAAGTCCTACAAAAAAAAAAAAAGGGTACAAGTATATTGTGTTGAAAATATCGCCAAAAGTCGTAATATTGTATAATGTATTAGTTGCATGTTGTATTTTTGCTAGCAATCACTATGTAGTTTTTTCCAAAAATATAATGGAAAAAAAAGCGAGAAAGACAAAAACAAAATACGTTGAAAAGTGGATGAGTATGTCTGTCTCTCGGGGGTTGGTTTGTTAAGAGTCACAGTCTTAAAGAAAATCTGCTCAGAAAAAGTACTTTACTTTCTACCAGTTGTAGAGTTGTCATACATAAAAAACACTATCATAGGTCTAGGAGTGTTTTTAGCTGTAAAATACCTCCACTTTTTAGTTTTCAGCGTACGGTTAAATCTTTCTACCATACATGCCTATATGTCAATGGCTGTTATATATATATATATATAATATTGTATACCGTTTTTTCTTCAACAAGTTTTGAAAAACTTTATTTAAAAGAATTCTTTCCCCGCAGCTGTTAGTGACTTTTTAGGGATCTCGCTGTGTGTTAAAACTATATCAAAAGCTTTTTGGTAACCTTACCCTTCTTTTTCTTTAATGTTTGAGCACAGGTTTTTCTAAATACATTTATGACTGTTAATAAATAATTAAAACCATCATTATATTCGGACAGCAACTGCATATCACAGAGATCTGCTTGAAATTGTTGCAGCGGTCTGAGTACGAAAACTCTGTTTTCTTACAAAATGCACCAGTGTCGACTTGTACAAATGTATATGGTTTATCCTCTGATAAATATTCTCTGACTTTCTATATATATATATATTTAAGTATATTACCTACCTACCTCCCTCTGTTTACAACATGTTTGTCTCCATAGGGGGTTTATGACTTCTCCATAGGGGGTTTGGGGTTTTCCCCCTCCCTTATCCTCTAGCAAAAAGGCTGACTTTTTAAAATATCTGTTTTTTATATGCTTTACTTTGATTTGGAGCACCCAACGGATGGCTGTAAGTTGTCACCGGTGTCTCGCTGATTAAATTCATATCAAGACGTCTCTTGGCCATTTTCTCTCGACTTGAAAAATATTTAAGAGTGACTAAAGACGATGGCTTTTTATTTAGACAGAGGGAGAGGGTGAGGGGCGGGGAAAGTGTGTGTGTGTGTGTGTGTGTGTGTGTGTGTGTGTGTGTGTGTGTGTGTGTGTGTGTTCCCCCTCCTCCACCATATGTTCTCTCCCCTCATGTCCTGTCATGTCCTGTTTGCAAAAACAGAGAGGTTTAAATATATGTTTTTAAGATGCCTTACTTTTGATTAATTTCATGTTATTTGCAAGTATTTGTAAGTTACATTCGATACTGTATACAGGATTAACCACACAGGAAGTAGTAAGGAGGCGGGACATATATCCTAGGCATATTAATTGATTGAAAACAACGGCATTTTATTTTTCTCATTTTTTAAATTTTAAATTTTTTTATTTTGAAAACCGGAAGCGGGGGCTGGACATCCGCCGGAAGCGGGGGCGGGACATCCGGTTGAACGAGGCGGGACTTCCGGTCGAACGAGGCGGGACTTCCGGTTTCAAAATAAAAATAAAAAGGCGGGACTTCCGGTCAAATAAGGCGGGACTTCCGGTCGAAAAGGGGCGGGGCGACCTGTCACTTTTTCTGCATACTAATGAGATTGAAGTGGCATTTGTATTACTACTGATATGTCAATAAACCTTAGAAAATCATGAAATCTTGAAAGGGATGTGAAAAATAGTCATTACATACAGTATTTAATTAACAATTAGTAGAGAATAACGAGTAATAACATGCTTTAACCACCAGGTGTCCCTTTATTTCAGCTGTGCACCTTTATGGTGTAAATACAGCCTATCTACCAACTGGATCAAATATAAAAGTGAGCCGAATTAGTGTTGATACTGCAAGGAGACGTATTGTGTGAAAAGAAATGTAAGATGTTGTTTAATGGCTGATATATTTATGATCCACGTCACGTTATCAGTTCCTCATGTTTGTCTTCTCATCAGGGCTCTATAAATACAGAACTACGGCAGATATGTAATATGTAATGCAGCCGAACCGTGTATTACAATGCCTTTATGTGATGACTTTCAAAGAGAAAAGCAAGCACACTCGGAATAAGGTATTATTATTATTTTGGTCTGTTTCCGGTATTTGTTAATGACGATGTGCTCTGAGATGTGAGACTGGAATTGCACAGGGGGGAAATAACGTATCTTTAGATGCGGATTTTGTTAAACTAATATGTTTAGGCTGTGGACCAACACTATACATTGACGGGGAAGGGGGTAGCAATAAAGATAACACCATTAAACAGTTACACAACAGAAATAATATCGATAGCAGCGTCCCTAGCAACCACCTTGGTAACAATGAAAACGTCGCGATTTCCTGAAGTAATCTTCGTAATAACTAGCAAACTAAAGATCATGTACATCCACTGCACACATAATCTGAAATAACAACTCATATTTCTCGCATCAAATGACATCAAAACGCATTTTAATGGCCAAACTAACTTTAAAATAGGCATTTTACACCCAGAATAAAACGAATTTCGGCCATGTTTTCTTTTTCTGCAGGGAGACATTTGAAGATCACGTGACATAGACGCCAGCCATCGGAATGAATGGTGAAAAAAACGGGGTTTGTCAAACAGAGCACATGGTGTAGGCCAAATTATAGCTGGGGATTCTGGGTAGTGTAGTGTCTTCTGCCATCCTTTACTCAGAAAACATATTTGTTTCTCCGAATCGAAGGGGAAAAATACAAAAGCATTGCACACAATTTAAACCAATCAATGTTGTGTAATTAACAAGGATAATCTGGTGTTTGTTAGTCGATGAGTAGTGCAGATATCACTGTAAAATCAATCGACAGTAAGAGGAGTACTTACTTCCGGGTGTAAAATTCTCCGTTATCCAATGGGAATGGATGCTCACATTGCCTTTAAGGGCAGCCGGCATAAACGAATGCCGTGCTTCCATGAGCGTCAAATCCCGACGCAGATGGGAATACATTGCAATCAGTTGAAAGCTATTTGCGTCCCTTTATGATGCTGAAGGAGCCTAGGAGCGTCACAATTGGACCCACGGACACTGACCAAACGTCGCTATTGGACGCTTATGGAGTGAGAGTGTGTTGCGTCTGGTGAGACATCTCACTTCATGTTACTCTGAGGCCTGGGGTTACGTAAGTAACCTATAGTTCTCATTCATAACACTCCATTCGATGTCTCACTATGGGATATTGTAGCTCCCGTATTGCCAGACGAGGTTATCTCGAAAATCGCCAACCGATCAGAACTTTAACAGGTAGGGCTCCGACTCAACAAGGTGCCCAGCACTGCTTGAGTCAAACTGGGAGTAGAACGTCCAGACTATTAAAAGGCGGACAAAAGTGAGCGGCGAGGACCAGAGCCCAGGATGCAGCCAGACCCTGAGTCAAGAGAACTCGCGAACCCGAGGGTGCCTGCGAGCTCTGACTTGTACGGGCCCCACAGCAATTGCTTCCACAGAACAGTGGGAGAGCCGTTGCTTAGTAACAGGCTTGCCCTTGTAAGGGGTAGCCCAGGACACAGGGGGCTTGGTCATTATGACAAAGCACCCCCGATTATGGTACCACTCACGGGCCAGGCCCATAGAGCCAAGCGCTCTGGGTGTGGGTGAAAGATCTCCCCCCCCCGCTTGGGACAGTATGTCCCTGCGTAGTGGGAGCTGCCATGGCTGCCCGCACAGCAGCTGATATATCTCCGCTAGCCAGTACATAGCTGGCCAGTGTGGAGCTATCAGAATAAGTGTGTGGCATTGCTCTCTCACTCTGGCCAGAGTTGGAGGTATCAGAGCCAGGGGTGGAAAAGCGTACAGAAGGCCCGGGAGGCAATCGTGCGCGAGTGCATCCACGCCTAACGGTGCATTCAGATCCCGCATCGAAAAGAACAGCTGACACTGAGGGTTGTCTTTCGATGCGAACAGATCCACCGCGGCTCTGCCGTAACGCACCCACAGCTGGCTCACAATCCTTGGATGTAGAGTCCAGTCTGCATAAAGTGGTGCACCTCTGGACAGTAGATCTGCCCCGAGGTTCATCACTCCCGGTACGTGCGTCGCTCTCAGAGAGAGGAGACGTCTACCGCTCCATAGGATAAGTTTGTGCGCCAGTGTGTGTAACTGGAGAGAACGCAAACCCCCTTGGCGGTTAATATACGATATTGTGGTCGTATTGTCTGTCCTCACGAGGACGTGATGTCCCCTGAGGAAAGGCAGAAAGCGTCTTATGGTGAGAAACACCGCTAAAAGCTCCAGGTAATTTATGTGCGCCCGCTGGAGGTCTCTGCTCCAGAGACCCCTCACCGGGCGACCTTCATAAATACCTCCCCAACCTGTCAGACATGCGTCCGTGGTGACCACTTTCCGTGAAAGGACAGCACCCATGGGCACACCCCGTACTAGAAAAGTCGGGTGCAGCCAGTGGCGCAGTCCCATTACGCATTTCACAGTAACCATCACTCATGGGTTTAGTTTTAGGGCGGCCACCCAGCGCAGAAACTCCCTCATGTGTAAGCGTCCCAGTCGTACAACCAGGATGGCTGACGCCATGAGCCCCAGCAATCGCAAGCATGATCTGAAGAGAACATGTTTGCGCAGCTGGAAAAGAGCAAGACAAGCTCTGAAAGCTTTCACTCTTTCCGCTGACAAGCGAGCTGAAATGGGCACCGAGTTCAGGCGTAAACCCAGGAAGAGTATAGTCTGCGTGGGGCACAACATGCTCTTCTCTGTATTTATTATGAAACCCAGGTTGAGCAGGTGCTTTACGAGGACATTTGTCTGCGTAACAGCCTCCTGCTCCGACTGTGCGAGAAGCAGCCAGTCGTCCAGGTAGGTCGCCATTTTGTCACCATTCATTCCAATGTCTATGTCACGTGATCTTCACATTTGTCCCTGCAGAAAGAAAAAAAACATGGCCGAACTTCGTTTTATTCTCGGTGTAAAATGCCTATTTAAAGTTAGTTTGGCCATTAAAATGCGTTTTGATGTAATTTGATGCGAGAAATATTAGTTGTTATTTCAGATTATGTGTGCAGTGGATGCACATGATCTTTAGTTTGCTAGTTATTACGAAGATTACTTCAGGAAATGGTGTCTATACAACGTTTTCATTGTTACCTTGTTACCAAGGTGGTTGCTAGGGACGCTGCTATCGATATTATTTCTGTTATGTTGTGTAACTGTTTAATGGGGTTATCTTTATTGCTACCCCCTTCCCCGTCAATGTATAGTGTTGGTCCACAGCCCAAACGTATTAGTTTAACAAAATCCGCATCTAAAATGGTGCAGAAACATTATTTTCCCCTGTGCAATTCCAGTCTCACATCTCACAGCACATCGTCATTAACAAATACCAGAAACAGACCGAAAACACTTTATTCCGAGTGTACTTGCTTTTCTCTTTGAAAGTCATCACATAACGGCATTGTAATACACGTTTCGGCTGCATTACATATTACATATCTGCTGTAGTTCTCTATTTATAGAGCCCTGATGAGAAGACTTCTAGACAAACATGAGGAACTGCCGCCAACACTGGAAACGTGATGTGGATCATAAATATATCAAACGATTAAACAACATCTTACATTTATTTTCACACAATGCGTCTCCTTGCAGTATCAACACTAATTCGGCTGACTTTTATATTTGATCCAATTGGTAGATAGGCTGTATTTACACCATAACGGTGCAGAGCTGATAGAAAGGGACACCTGGTGGTTAAAGCACGTTATTTAATTTTATTATTTTATTATTAGATATTAATAGGATCCCTATAAAGTATATTCATTACTCGTTATTCTCTACTAATAGTTAATTAAAGACTGTGTTGTCACAACAGACTGTATATAATGACTAGTTTCCACACCCCTTTCAAGATTTTCTAAGCTAAGGTTTATTGACATATTATACACAACTACGGTGTAGTTATGCAATGAATGAAAAACTTGGGTCGCAGGTTCCTCAACAGGACATCTATCAATATTGTGTGTACCTCCACCATTAAACTGTCATTCTGCACATTTCTTATACTATCTACATACATGTTATAAGAGTATAATACAGTATAATATCAGTTTAATAATAAACAAATAATAAACAAATAAGTGCTTATTAAGTGTCAGGCTTAATATGTATCTGTAGATACAAATGTCACTGTGTGTGCTGTGTGCTCTGCATGTGTGACCATTAAAGAGGGTTTCATCCCTCCATATTCTTCTTCTATACCCCCAAAGCTTTTTTCTTATTCAAAAGAAGACCTTAACCTAAAGTACTCTTTAATGTTAGAATTAAGCCTTATTAGTTTGTCTGTTTTGCACATCCTCCTATTAATATCTAATAATAAATAATACAATTCAATAACATGCTTTACCCACCAGGTGTCCCTTTCTATCAGCTCTGCACCGTTATGGCGTAAATACAGCCTATCTACCAATTGGATCAAATATAAAAGTCAGCCGAATTAGTGTTGATACTGCAAGAAGACGTATTGTGTGAAAAGAAATGTAAGATGTTGTTTAATTGCTTATATATTTATGATCCACGTCACGTTTTCAGTTTTGGCGGCAGTTCTTCCTGCTTGTCTAGAAGTCTTCTCAGCAGGTCTCTAGACATAGAGAACTACGGAAGATATGTAATACTTAATGCAGCCGAACCATGTATTACAATGCTGTTATGTGATGACTTTCAAAGAGAAAAGCAAGCACACTCGGAATAAAGTTTTATTTTGTTTTTAAAAAACGTTTTCAGATTTCACATCACATAAACCCTAAATCCCAGCATGCATTGCGGCTAAACCATCCAATCATCGAGCTGAGGATCTTGCCACGTCAGTTTCCGGTTTCATTTATCACCGATGTATTTTGTTATACACACATTCCTTCACATTTACATTTTACTTTACATTAAAGTATTTCCTGAGGCCTTCCAACATGTTTTTAAATATAACTACGGTTGTAGTTGAAGAGTTTGTAAATTAACATGAACCGAAGCTGTTGCCTGGCAACTCAAGCGCACAACGTCACGTCCGTTAATTCCACATCCACATCAGATCTACACGCATGGATTAACATCGATTTACTACATTAATGTAGCCTTTGTTTCTGCTAAAAGAGGTGTCGACCAGCTGGGGTAACAAGAAAATTGGCGTAATCGATTGTGACTATTAAAAAATAAATCATTATTATATATTGACAATAACAACCGACCGTCGGCGTAGCATTTGCTTGGCATTTCCGGTTATTTCTCCAATGGTTAACATGGGTTAACAATACCGTGTAACTGTCACGTTTGAAGGGACGAAATATGCAGACGTGATGTTCTCACGTCTGCAGCTTCCTTTATCCTCTCTGACTTTACCACTGCTGCAAAACACTCCACCCTCTTCTGTTCTGTCAAAAATGATAATTTAATGATAAGGATGGTTGAAGAGCAGCGTATGCTGCGATCTGATTTGTTAGCCACATGATCACAGGGTTGTTTTATTTTCCTTTTTTTTTTTACATGAAGTCTGATATGAGGTTTACATGTGGGGACCTGCTCAGATTTGAAAGCACATATTTCTGGTGCAAGTGTTTATTTCTATTATCTATAGGTCAACATGCATACTATTTAATTTTCTATATGAAACTCATAAAGATTTTTGTTCCAAGTTTTATTTCGACTTCACTGCCTGATAGTACGTATGGTTGATTGTTTTATGTTCATTTCCCTTCATCTGAGGTTCCTGATTATTCGTTTGGTGTATGGATTGTTAAGATTCATTTTGATTTAGTGTAAGTGTCTGCATGTTTATCATTGGTGCCACCTCTGCTGCCTGACATCATGGATGCTCAACAATGGCCAGTCTTAACGCACTGCAACGCTAACTTATTGCCATATCAACGTTCAAATAATCTCACTTTTTACATGATAAATGAGTCCTTTATTGTTTGGAGAATTCCCCCAAAACAGAGTTGTTTCAAAGTGATTTTCTCTCCTGATAAAACCACCAACTGTTCACATGTGAGAGCTGATGATATGACTTTGAATATTAGGCTTGCATGAGAAGGGCCATGCAGTGTATTTGTTTTTGCATACAGGTTTCTCTGATTGCAGATCAATTTAGTGATCATAAGGTTATTTATGGTAAATGAAAAATATGTAGCTACTTAGTTGTTGGGCAAAAGATATTGAAAAGAGGTGGATTTTTTTTTTCTAGAATAAAACAGTTTAGTGCCTGATAGGAGGATGTGCTAACTAATAAGGCTTTATTTAAACATTAAAGAATACTTTAGGTTAAGGTCTTCTTTTAAATAGGAAAAAAGCTTTGGGAGTATCTATCTACAGATAAATATTAAGCCTGACAACGTCTAAATTGCATGGTTTGTTTTGGAACTTGACAATCAACTTTCCTGCAATGTTAACTATGTTGAAGCACTTATTTTAACTAATATTATACACATTAATTATAATCTTATGTATGTAGATAGTATAAGAAATGTGCAGAATACGACAGTGTAATGGTGGAAGTATACACACATATTGATAGATGTCTTGTAATGCACTGTTGAGGAACCTGTGACCCAAGTTTTTCATTCATTGCATAACTACACTATTGTGTATATAATATGTCAATAAACCTTATAAAATCTTGAAATCTTGAAAGGGATGTGCAAAATAGCAATTATATACAGTCTTTAATTAACTATTAGAGAATAACGAGTAATGAATATGCTTTAAATGGATCTGCAGATAAATATTTAGTCTTCTCAAGCACCAACTATCAAATATCTCGCCTGATTGTTGGCACTTGACAATCACCTTCACTGAATTTCACTCAGGTGTAACTAAAGTCTGATTTAAGGGTTGTTTATATTTCACATTATTAATCCAAATCTGTAAAGTAACTAAAATAAATGTAGTGGAGTAAAAATACCAGGTTAACCTTAAAGAAAGCCCTCAGGATTATAAAAGACCCCCATCACCCCAGCCACAAACTGTTCTGTCTGCTGCCGTCTGGCAGGCGGTACCGCAGCATCCAGACTAAAACCACCGGACACAGAGACAGCTTCATCCCACAGGCTATACGAATATTAAACACCTGAACTTAGAAACAACATCCATAACATTCATCTGGCTGCTACTTAGAAATTATTTATCTAATATATCATATTCCAATCACTTGTAGACTCTTATTGCACTATTTCACTATTTTTTCTGTGTAGGCCTATCTGTTTTATTGCGTAGCACTGTTGGAGGAGCCTGTGACCTACGGGGGGGGGGGGGGGGGGGGGGGACACACGTTCGATTCCTGTTTTGAATAGTGTGCCGTCGATGGGTTTCATTCCATTTCAAAGTCCTTTTTGACGCTCTGTGTAAACTTCGCACACTGCCACTCCAACATCCAATCACAGAGGTTGAGGACTGATCACGGGTTTGTCAAGCTAAGCACATGGTGTAGTCCCAAACGATAGCTGAGGATAAGAAGAAGGAAGCGATGCTGAAAGCATATACAGAGAATGCAGCTGAGCTACTTAAGCATAATGTGAAAGTGAAAGCCCAGAAAATTGAGCACAACGTCTTGCGAGTCAACAATGAGGACCTGAACATGAAATACGGAATGCTCCAGAGGTCACACAAGAAGGTCGAAGCAGAGATGGCTGCCTTGAGAAAGGCAAACCAGGAACTCAAACAACTGAAAGAACCCTGTGTTGAGGAGAAAGCTGTAGAGATGGCTTCTCTGCGTGAGAGAAACCAGGAACTCAAACAACTGAAGGAGCATTGTGTTGAGGAGGAGGCAAAGATGGCCGCCTTGCAAAAGACTAACCAAGAACTCAAACAACAAAAGGAGCGTTGTCTTGAGAAGAAATCTGTAGAGATAGCTGCTTTGCATCAGAGAAACCAGGAACTCCAATTACAAAAGGAACGTGATGTTGAGGAGAAAGCCGTCAAGATAGCTGCTTTGAGTGAGAGAAACCAGGAACTCAAACAACTGAAGGAGCATTGTGTTGAGGAGGTGGCCGCCTTGCTGAAGGAAAACCAAACACTGAAACAAGAGAAGGAACGTTCTGTTGAGGAGAAGGTGGACAAGAACAAACAAACAACTGGAAGAACCCTGGAAGAACCCTGTGTTGAGGAGAAGGATGCAGAGATGGCTGCCTTGCAAAAGACAAACCATGAACTCAAACAAGAGAAGTTGCGTTGTGTTGAGGTGAAAAATGCAGAGATAGTAGTTTTGCATGAGAGAAACCACGAACTGGAACAACAGAAGGAACGTTTTGTTGAGGAGAAGTATTACGTTACCATTGACTGTTAGCAGGCTCAATGTCGAGTCAAGGCAACATAATAAAGGAGACGGTAGCCGAAGTAGTCAAAAGAAGAATTTAATTAATAATTACCACCATGGTTGGACAAAGGAAATATAAAGTAATGACAGACAAGAACACGTACTGCACAGACAGGATCAGCCACAGACAAAGGGGAAAGCAGAATCCTTATACATGAGGTAATGACGAGACAAGACACACCTGGGTTAATTACAAATGGGTACACCTGGAGGAGAAACGATAAGGACTACAAAACCATAACAGGAAACTACAGCTAGACATGACATATCACACTAGGAGCGCCTGATCAGGGCACAAACACATAACACCCCCACACCCAACTTTATGTCCATAACCCCAAGGCGAAATGGGGGAATGAACATAAACAGAAGAAGGAAACAAGAAACAATAATACTGTCAGCACAATAACAAATACAAATTGTACTAACAGCACCGGTATGGGCGGCCATAACCCCCACACCACCTCATGGATAAATAGCACCCCATCACCCTGTCTACAGCCGTGATAGCGCGTCAGCCAACACATTGTCCTTGCCCTTGACGTGAACCACGTCAACATCAAAGGCCTGCAGGAAAAGGCTCCAGCGCATTAGCCGCTGGTTCGAATTCCGCATCCTGCCTATAAAGACCAACGGGTTGTGGTCGGTGTATATTTTAATCGGTACCTGGGATGAACCGACATACACCTCGAAATGGGAGAGAGCCAAAATCAAGGCCAATGCCTACTTTTCAATTGTGGAATAGCGCCGCTGGTGTATATTAAACTTTTTAGAATAATACGACACCGGATGTTCTATACCCCCGTCATCGTCCTGCAGAAGTACCGCGCCTGCGCCCAGCTCACTAGCATCCACAGCCAACTTGAAAGGCTTTGTGAACACAGGCGCTGCGAGGACAGGAGCACTGACCAGGATGGACTTTAATTGCTGAAACGCAAAAGTGCACCTAGGCGTCCACTGAAATGGGATCTTCGGGCTCAAGAGATCTGTGAGGGGAGAAGCTACCGCTGAGAAGTTCCTGCAAAAAACCCTATAATACCCCGTCATCCCCAGAAAACACCGAAGGTCCCGACGTGTAGCAGGCTCTGGAAAGCCAAGTATCGCCTCCACCTTGGAGTGGACAGGGCGGACCTCCCCCCGCCCCACTACCTTGCCAAGATAGGTGACGGTCGCCCTGCCAAACTCGCACTTGGCCAGGTTCAGGGTCAAGTTTGCCTGACCAAGCCGGTCAAAAACTTCCCGCAAACTAACCATGTGCCCCTCCCAATCGTCAGAATAGATGACGAGGTCATCGAGATAGGCCTCACAATTAGCTACGCCTGACAGAACACGATTCACCAGCCTCTGGAAAGTCGCAGGCGCGTTGCGCATACCAAACGGCATTACCGTATATTGCAGGAAACTGTCAGGTGTCACAAACGCAGAAATTAGTTTAGCACGATCCGTAAGTGGCACCTGCCAGTATCCTTTCAGCAAATCCAGCTTGGTTACATAAGACGCACTCCCCACCCTGTCGACACAGTCCTCCATTCTGGGCAATGGAAAACTATCAGGCCTAGTCACGTCATTTACTCGGCGAAAATCCGTACAAAACCTATCTGTCTTGTCTGACTTATCAACCAATAAGCACGGCGAGCTCCATGGGCTGAAACTGGGCTCAGCGATATTGTTAGTGAGCATGTACTCCACCTCTTTCTGTAACCGTGCCCGCTTATATGGATTCACGCGATACGCGTGCTGTTTAATGGGTAATGCCTCCGCCACATCGATATCATGTTGTAATACGTTAGTGCGCGAAGGAATATCGGAGAACAGCTCACAATGAGACCCAACCAAACCCCTGATATCATCTCGCTGCGTTGTTGATAAATGGCCAAGATGACAGTCAAGAGTGATCAATGACTCAGTGTTTGTCAACCGTCCCTCCACGACCGCCTTGGACGGAATAATGACGTCATCTTCCAGTTCTCCAACCCCCTCTGAAAAACAAAGACTGTCATTACTCTCATCAACGCTAGATGGCGCCAACATACAAACTGACACCGGCACAGTGGACACACTCGCAGAGGGCACAACAATA
This sequence comes from Pseudochaenichthys georgianus, assembly GCF_902827115.2. NCBI lineage: Eukaryota > Metazoa > Chordata > Actinopteri > Perciformes > Channichthyidae > Pseudochaenichthys > Pseudochaenichthys georgianus. Next base: position 12,853,426 of record NC_047512.1, on the reverse strand, counting down.
CTGTCAATAGGATTCACCAGAGGCTCCCTCACATAATATGGCTTAATCATATTAACATGACACAAGCGAGTCTTCCGCCCACGATCCGGTGTCTCGATCAGGTAGTCCAAATCCCCTACTTTCTCTCTAACCAGGTACGGCCCACTAAACCGTGCTTGTAAGCTGGAGCCTGGGACAGGCAACAACACTAAAACCCTCTCCCCTGGCACAAACGTTCTATCCCGAGCCTTCCTGTCATACCAGCCCTTCATCCTCCCCTGTGTGTCACTCAGATTTGTCCTCGCTAGTTCACATGCCCTCTTAAGCTTCTCCCTAAAGCCACAGACATAGTCTAACAGGTTCTTCGGCTCGCTCTCCCCCAACCACTTCTCCCTCAGCAGCTTAAGCTGCCCCCTAACCGAATGCGCAAATACCAGCTCTGCAGGACTGAATCCCAAAGATTCCTGCACCACCTCCCTTGCGGCAAACAACATTAAATGAACCCCTTCATCCCAGTCGTCCTTCGTGTCACGACAGAACGCCCGAAGCATTGTTTTTAGCGTGGAGTGGAACCTTTCCAAAGCCCCCTGGGATTGTGGGTGATATGGGCTAGAGAAACTATGCGATATATCCAGCTGCTTTAAAACCTGCGAGAAGATGCGGGATAAAAACTTCGTACCTTGGTCGGACTGTACCACGCGAGGCAAACCAAAAACGGAGAAAAATCTCACCAAGGCCTGTGACACTGTTTTGGCCGTTATCCGTTTCAGCGGAATTGCTTCCGGAAACCGTGTGTTGGCACACATAATGGTCAAAAGAAAGCTATTACCTGCCTTGGTTCTAGGGAGTGGACCTACACAATAAATGATAACCCTCTCAAAAGGTTCCCCCACTGCCGGGATAGGGTAGAGTGGCGCCGGTGGAATGACCCCGTTAGGTTTACCCACCACCTGACACGTTGAACACCCCCTGCAGTGCTGCACCACATCCCGTTTCAACCCTGGCCAAAAAAATTTACGCAGCACTCTATCATACGTCTTATTGACCCCCAGATGCCCTGCGAGCCTGTGATCGTGAGCCAAACACAGAATATCGTGACGGTATTTAAACGGAACCACAACCTGCGTCACCACATTCCAATCATTCTCCGCTGACGCGTCGAGGCTAGGAGACCATTTACGCAGCAATACCCCATCCCTCAGGATATAGCAACTTTTAGAAACCTCACTCTCTCCCACTCCTGCTGTGTTCGCAAAAAGGCCTGACAGACTTGGATCTCTACCCTGTTCCGCGATAAGCTCCTCGCGAGCAAAAGAAAACCCAGCCGCGCTACTGGCAGACTCACACGAGGAAGTAGAGGGCAGTAAAGGGCTGAGACCGGCTGGAATAGATGGAAGAACAGCATCACCTTCAAGAGGAGAAATTTCAGGAACAAGCTGAGATGATGACCACAAGTCGGGTTGCCCCGGGAGCGCCCCCTCCACCTCAGGCCCCCGTGGTACTGCACCCTGGGGATTATCCATAAGTGGGTCACGACACTCAGGCACCCCGTTAACAGTCGCTATGATGGTATCAAACAAGTCCACGTCGTCCTTTTCCTCGGCCAGAGCCTTAATACCCATGGCCCGCGTGACTGCACATGAGGAGAACACTCTCGGATACGCATCCGCCAGGACGTCCACCGCCCCAGACTCTGCTGGCACACAAGTCACCTCTGCCTTCACGAGGACCCTACCCCCTGCCAGATCATTCCCGAGAATTAATGATACGCCCTCGACAGGAAAACAATTTTCCACCCCAATTACCACTGGCCCCGACACCAACTCAGATGTAAGATGGATAGTGTGAAGCGGAACTTCCATGACATGCATCCCAAAAGACCTGACAGCTATCCCAGCATCCACCTCTGAACCACTGTCAAAAGGTAGCACATCTCTCCGAATAAATGACTGGGACGCAGCCGTATCCCTTAATATGGTCACAGCAACCTTCACCCCTTCGCCGGACAAGGATACAAACCCCTCACTGATGAACGGTAAGTACGCTTTCATATCCTCACCCCTTTGGGCATCCCTACTCAGAGATGTGTGTGTGGGTGTCATTACCAACGATATTTGTTTACTGGGACGGGTAAGGGCAAAACAGTTCTCCTTTATGTGGCCTTTTTTTACCACAGTGGTAACACTCACGCATTTCTCCCCTCATTCCCCGCTCAGCAACCTCGCCCACACTGCCACCGCCAGAGGCCACAGGCCTGTCACCCAAGTCCCACCTCGGTCTACTCTCCACCCTGCGCACGGGATAATTAGGTCTGTCAAAGAGCACTTTGTGCGTCAACACGAACTCATCCGCCAGGCTCGCAGCCACCGAGCACTCAGTCACCTTATGTTCATTAATGTACATCGCCACATTATCGGGCAAACAATATGACTTAAACTCCTCAAGAAGCACGAGTTCCCGCATCTTAACCAAAGTGTCCACCTTCTCCGACGCGCACCAACGATCAAACAACAGCTCCTTCTCGTAAGCAAACTCCACGTAGGTTTGCACATTGTTCTTTCTAAGAGCGCGAAACCTCTGCCTATACGCCTCCGGCACAAGCTCGTAAGCCCTAAGGATAGCAGCCTTCACCACGGCGTAATCCTGGGTGTTTGGGCAAAGTGACGCGTAAACGTGTTGTGCTTTCCCGGTGAGTGCGCTCTGGAGAAGTAATGTCCACTGGTCATTAGGCCATTTCAGAGTTGTGGCTATATTTTCGAACATAGAAAAATATTTGTCAACATCCTTCTCGGAAAATTGCGGGACCAGACGTAGGTGCCTAGTAGCATCGAACCTAGTTTCATGATGCACTGCCCGCGCCTCTACCCCAAGCCTTCCAAGCTCAAGCTCATGCATACGCCCAAGTTCTGCCTCCTCCGCTTCCCGAGCGCATAACCGCTCTGCATGTCTCAGCTGCTCGAATTTAAACTCTAGTTCCATCTTCCTCAGCAAAACCTGGTTCTCCGAAACCGGGTCACATGTGACTACCTCCTGCTCCTCAGGTTTGCCCACAGACTCCATAACCTCCATGGCGGTCAAAGCCTCCACCAGCGCTAACCGCTGCTGCTGCTTTTTCATGCTCGGGGCAAGCCTGACACCGTAATGCTCTGCTATCCCCGATAATTCCTCCTTAGTGCACAAGCGCAACACGTTGACCGTTGGCCTAGCCACAAAATCACATACCTTCACAGGCATACCTGCCCTAGTACCGTCGCACCGGGGGAGGAAGAAACTAAAGAACCAATCCCGCTTCCACCAGCATATACGACCAACCAATTAACATATACACAAAAAACAAACAAAACCGGCTTCACCCTACACGTCTGTACAGTCTGTTCTTAATAACTCTGGCCACCGCTCCCCTACCGCTATCCACTAAATAGAGAAGAGCACCGGTATGACCTTCTGAAGCATCCACACTCAAAATTATTCGCAAGAGATTAACAACTGTCGTGTGTTCAAAACAGGAAAAAAAAACTAAGGCCCATCCCTTAAACGTTTCCATCCCTCACTATCAGACCCCCTATATAACTAACTAGCTGACATACGCCGGCCTAGGAGGAGCCTGACAGGGTCTTCCTACTACCCCGACCAGCATAGACGGTATGTCTTCCAGGCGAAGGAAGGAACCATAGAAAATGGTCCAGCTGCCCTAGCTGGATGAAAACGCTCCTTATTGGAGAATTATTTACCAAGAGGGTATAAAACATGGGCCACACACACGACACTGTCAACCATAATTCAAAGTGTGGACTAAGCTCAGCGGCCACCACCAAATTCCTGCTCAAATCAGTTTGGCACGAGCCCCCATACGTTACCATTGACTGTTAGCAGGCTCAATGTCGAGTCAAGGCAACATAATAAAGGAGACAGTAGCCGAAGTAGTCAAAAGAAGAATTTAATTAATAATTACCACCATGGTTGGACAAAGGAAATATAAAGTAATGACAGACAAGAACACGTACTGCACAGACAGGATCAGCCACAGACAAAGGGGAAAGCAGAATCCTTATACATGAGGTAATGACGAGACAAGACACACCTGGGTTAATTACTAATGGGTACACCTGGAGGAGAAACGATAAGGACTACAAAACCATAACAGGAAACTACAGCTAGACATGACACATCACACTAGGAGCGCCTGATCAGGGCACAAACACATAACAAGAAGGATGCAGAGATAGTCACTTTGCATGAGAGAATCCGTGAACTCCAACAACTGAAAGAACGTTGTGTTCAGGAGATAGCCGCCTTGAAAACATCACGGTGGAGAAAATTCATTAATTTTCTTTCTCGTATCGTCCCAGATGTCCCCGACGACTACAGAGAAGGCAGCCTTGACATTTTTTTAGGCCAATTACCTTCATTTTAAAATTCCTTCGCTTCTAGCACTCCTAATCGTTAGTATAGTATAGTAGTAGTAATAGTAGTAGTAGTAGTAGTAGTAATAGTATAGTTTTTTTTAGGCTAGAGTCTAGCCTCTAGGGGCAAAACAATTACCTTCATTTTAAAATTCCTTCGCTTCTAGCACTCCTAAAAAACAGGAAAAAGGTAACAAAATAAAGATCTGGTTACATTTAAAAGGTCACCCAGAACATACTGTAGGCGATTTCAAGCCATTACAGTTAAAAAAAAAACTCATCCATTACGCATACAAATAAATCCAGTAGAGACTTTAACTCACAGTGATTGTGCAGTATTGCCCTCTAGAGAAGAACAACATCTAGTTAGATTCAGTCTTGATATATATATATATATATATAGCCTATATATATATATATATATATATATATGAACACTTAAAGGTGGGGTAGGTAAGTTTGAGAAACCGGCTCGAGATACACTTTTTGTTATATTTCATGGAGTGCTCTTAACATCCCGATAGCAATGAATATCTGAAGTGCTTTGACAAAATATCCATTACAAAATGTCATCTGTGGAAGCCGTAGTACTGTAAAAAGCATGACCAATCATCTGAGCCGGCCCGGCTAAAATAACTGGATGGCCTACCTGCCTGTCAGCCTTCCATCTGTGCACAAACTTATCTCGTGCACTCATTGGTCATGTGCGCGTTTGTGTGTGTTGGAGGAGGGGCTCTGTAAGGAAGTGGCAGATTTTTTCCGGCTGTGTATTTTCAAATTCTAGCGCATTCTAGCTGGCTTCTCTAAAATTACCTAGCCCACCTTTAACAGCTATTAGATCTGGTTAAAAAAAAAAGATTCGTTAAATATAGAAATAGTTTCCAGAAGAGTCTCAGTGTGATGTGCAGTTTTAGCCACTAGGGGCAAAAAAATAACCTTAATTAAAAAAAACTAAAACAATTCCTTCGCTTCTATCACCCCTAAATAACAGGAACATTTCAGGATATATATTTAAACAGTTAACATTTATTAGATCTGTTTAAACATTAACCTGTTCTGCAACATTTTCACAAAACTGTGTCTCAGGGCTTCTTAACATTTGACAACCTATTAATGTGTCATACCCACTTAACGGGAAGAAACTCAGCTAACTGACGATATGAACCATTTCTACCGAAACAAAATACAACTCTAACACCAAGCGTATGAATTAGCACTAAGCAAAAGAGTGCTAACGCACTTAACTCACGGTAGAAATATGTTATACTTCATCGAATCTGCACAAACATATCATAAACTGAGATTCCACAGATTCCAATGGTATAAGTATCATGTATGAGAGCTTCCGGTTTTGGACATGCTGGCTGCGCATCACGCTCATTCACCAATGGTAATGTTTAGATGGATTTAGGAACTTCCTCTCAATTCTATTGGCTCTAACGGTTCAAAAGAGGTGTCAATCACCAACATCGACCAATGGGTTCCATATGGCAAATACATCCAAATGACCCCATAGGTGGGTTTTCTTTTTCTAAATCTCTCTAAAAAGGTCAAATGTCACTTGTTTTGCATCAATCTTGATACAGGGTACTTATTATATGTTATAGTCTGGATTCCTAAAGCTTTTTGTCTTCAATCCCATAATTCAAGGGTGGTTTTCACCCCCTTCTACCTCACACAATTACTGCAACTCCGCACACCCCCGAAGCACAACACCCGGTCAGCTACAAGCATCCTGTTAAAGATCCTCAAAGCCCATACATCCTTTGGCCGCTCCGCCTTTCGATTTGCAGCAGCAAGCAGCTGGAATGTCATTCAAAAAACGTTGAAAATGAAAACCTTTGTCTCCCCCCGCACCTTCAATGTCACTATTATTGACACCATGGTACACACATGTAGCTGCTTTGCCTGATGCTGATTTTAATGACTGATTGAACCACAGCAATATTGTTTTAGAGTTTTTATATGTTTAACTGCTATGCCTGTCATCTTTGCTCTATGTGTTTGTGTTGTCTCCTGGGTTCTGTAGTGCCCGGAGTCTGTCTTTTTATTTGTTTCCCTCCCAAACCCCATCCCCTCAGGAAGCCTTTGCCTCCTGTCAGGTCATCATTGTAAATAAGAATTTGTTCTTAATTGATTTTCCTGGATAAATAAAGGTTCTACTACTACTACTCCTACTAATGACGGAAACTATAATTTACATTTGTTTTACTATGTTCAATCTGAATTTACTTTAAAATAAAAACATCTATATTGATTATGACTTTTCTACATCAAACTCACAGGTTTACCATTGCTTTGAGAACAAAGATATTAATGTACCCCTTTTAGAAGTGAAGATATAGTCATTTGTTCTGGGCATTTTCGAGCCTGAGACCTGAAAAACAGGCTTGGGGCTTAACTGTTAACAGCTTGTTGTTACCAAACCTGAATCCTGATCTTGTAAGCACGAATACAACTGTCTACTGCACACAATATGTGTCATGTGTAACAAACAACTTATCCTTTAAATGTAATAATAGTTCACATATGACAACCTATAATCGATAGATGTGCCATTCAGTTTGTGATTTTCTTTTAGCAACTATCTCACCCCGTTTGATCTCATAGAGTATTTCCTCCATTAATAATTACTGATCCTAAAGCTTTTAAAGTCTAGACAAAGACAACACATTATCTACACAGCGCTGCCCTCTTTGAATTAAGGTAAAGAGGTGAGGCAAGATAGTTTGATATTACTGCAGCTTTAATTGAATGCCCTATAATCGTTCAGCTTCTCGCTATTATGAAGCTGATCCTACAATCTTAACATTACAAGGTTCTAGGGCTGTCAAGTTAACGCGTTAATAACGCTTTAACGGAAAAAAATGAACTCCACTAATTATTTTAACGCGATTAACGCATGTGTATTTTTTGTCCTCGGCCGCCCCGTAGCTTCAGAGCGCATCGAGTTTAAAATACCTTCTACAAGCTGATGCTGACAGCCCCGCTCCTGCCGCCCGCTTGCAGCAGACCACACTTCCACGCTCACCGGAAGGCACCGACTGGCCATCGGGAGGACCGGGAGGGTGTGTGTATGTGTGGCGCGAGCGAGGCACACCTTACGTATTGTTGTTGTTGTTGTTGTTGTTGTTGTTGTTGTTGTTGTTGTTGTTGTTGTCATCTAGTGCTGCTAGCTAGCTGCGCTAACGGATATAAGGAGCTGTTTCAATGAAAACAGCGGAGCGACATTTCGCCGACAACTGCGCCGAGCACTTGACTTTATGCAGGAAGCCAGACAGTTGTCTCCACACACACACACACACACACACACACACACACACACACACACACACACGCACGCACGCACGCACGCACACACACACACGCACGCACACACACACACACACACACACACACACACACACACACACACACACACACACACACACACACACACACACACACACACACACTGTATTGTATGAGAGAGGTTCCAGGTTGAATTGAGGCAAATATTTGTAATGTTCAGAGTGTGTGTGTTTAATATTCATGAGAATATTTGTCATTGTTCAAATGATAATAAACAAACATATAAAGCATATTTGTCCACTCATATGTTAAGAGTATTAAAAACTTGAAAAATATCCCTCTATAGAACAGATAAAAAATATGCGATTAATTTGCGATTAACTATTTTAATCGACTGACAGCCCAAAAAAAATTCGAGAAAATGCTAGAACAGTAGGTAGACAGATCCCCATTAAAGCAAGTGTTCACCTTCAGTGCTTAGTTCATTTATTATAAATAAAAAACAACAGAAGCTTTTAGATTTGTAAAGATCATACAGATGTTTCACAGTGTTGATAACAGCCACTTTGAGGGAGTAAATACAAACAAACGCTCACATTCAGAACAGCAACACAACGACAGAATCCGACTGCTTCAGGTTTCTGTGGCACTTTTCTACTTGGCTTTTTAAGAGAGACACCTCACACAATACTGTACTTTATATTACACATTTACACAGCACTGTCAACGTGGCAAACTGACCTAATAAATCTGCTACATTCAAAACGTAGAAAACGGTGTCATGGAGTGATTGAGTACCAAATCAAATAAATACAAAGTCAAAGGATATAAATCATAAACTCTGTCCAAATACCACTCACACGTTTGCCACAACAAGACAAGTAAAAGTGCAAATAAGGAATAAGTGCTTTTTTTTTATCAACAGATCATTAAGAAGTGGATACTTTCCGTCATTATGAAGAAGACAGTTACAACTCACATTGTGATTACATGAACACATAAAACATACATATGTTATATATTGGAGGTCTTGAATCAAGTTTAAGGCATTATTAAATGGCAACATTTATTCATCCAATGGTGACAACTGAATGTAAAACAAAATAATGTTATATTTTTAAGACTTTTTCATCAGAATTAATAAAAAAATCTATGACAGAGCAAAGAACATTGGCATAACAAGGAAACAGTCGTATTGTTTTTCCCACTTTTTGCTTGTTTTGGAAATCTGCATTTTTACTGTCAAGGCCTCTTGTAACCTTTGCAGATTCAAGGAAGTATGCACTTAAATTACTAAGACACCTCACATTTTCTTTTGTTTTTTTGCATATCCTGAATCTGATGCAGGAAGTTCAAAACAGATCAGCTTTAACTAAAACTTCTTTCAACCCAAGGAAAGCTGCATTTAACACATAGGAAAGACTTGACAAATCAGAATTGATTCATTAGGAGAAAACCAAATGGGGATTTGAAGTGCTACAGGTAGCAGAACATGACTTTCTCAGAGGCACTCCTGTTGATTGGAGGACAAATATGAAATGGTACTTTCTGTGATGAAGGCGAAGAAGGGTGCAGACTAAGTGCTGAATATAATACGTCTCTAACTCGGGTGACACTAACAGAAATATGTTCCTGATGACCAACTGAACTGCTCAAAACATGAAACCATAGAAAAAGTAGCAAATGGAAGACTCAAATTTAAAAAGTTGAAAACACTTCAGAATTTAAATCTGGCTAAACAAAATAGTATAGTATATAAAAATGGCTACAAACTATTAAAACGGCTTCAGAGGTGGTTATAATCTGTTTGATAAACTGGAATGTTTTCTTGACTGTGTAAAGTGACAGGTTAAGGTCGGTGTTTTGGGATTTGTCGTTGTTCAGCTACATTTCCGGCATTTGTCCTTAAATCTCTCCTCTGACTTCAGTCCGATTGGCCGTTGTGGCAGCCTTTCAGATACAGTTCGTCCTGCGACAGATGTCCCTCGAAGGCGTCCATGTAGAGGCTGCTGGTGGAGCTGCCGCTGCTGCCCAGGAACGTCCCGACCGCCCGGCCCTGCCGCGCGTGGCCCACCGCGTCGCTGAACACTTTGTTGATCTGCTCCTCTGACGGCATCCACCAGTCTGGGTTTGAGGCACAGTGCATCCGGATGAACTCTGGTGAAGAGAGGATCAATAAAGACAGGATTCAAAATATGTTTTGGTTTATTGACAAATCAGAGAAAGCCATGACTTGTACTAGTAAGTGATTTAGGAAAGTTCTCCTATAAACTATTACTGATCCAATAAAAATCCAATGAAAAAGAGGTGTGTCTTTTTTGTCTGTTGTAGTAATACAATGCTGTGTTGATTTCGGGTCACATGACATGGAAGCTATTGAGAATCTTTTTTGGCTTAGGCTTAATATTAATTAAAACATTCATATAAAATAGAGGTTGAACTAAACTACAATACAATTAGATGTGTCCTACTTATCCAGTAAAGTAATAATATCTGGTATGGATGGGAGTCAATGGGTCACATGACATATGACAATTTAATTTAACAAAACTTCCATTGAGAAATTAATCGAAAATATTAGATTGACTAAATTCCAATACAAATATGCGTGTCCTTAAATAAGATAAGATAAGATGGACCTTTATTAATCCCCGTGGGGAAATTCAGTAGTTTAACAGCAACAGGGTAAGGATGAAAAACAGGACAGCACAGATTCACACAGATTAATACAATTAAAGAAAAAAAAACAGTGTTATTATACAATTCTGCATTGATTTGAAGTCATAAGATCACATGGGATGTGAGCTATTGAAAGAAAGTGAAATTATCTTCTATTAAAATATTTATGCAAAATCAATTTATGACAAATCGAAAAGATGGGCCATAAAGGTTGGACTGCATCTACAGTATACTGCGCTTTTCCAGTCTCTACGACGCTTCAAAGCACTTTAGATATACAAGTCAGCATTCACCCATTCACACACATTCATACAGAGGGCCGCCAGGCTGGAGGAAGCTAACATCACACAGGAGCAACCTGGGGTTAAGTATCTTGTCCAAGGATACATCGACAAGTTTACTGGGGCTGGGATTGACCCCACACCTTCCGATCGGTAGAAGACCACACTACCTCACAGCCACTGTCAAATGCATTATCATTTTTTGCATCATTTAGTATGGAGTTATTGAGGGCTCTGTAAATGAAACTCAGTAATTAAGAAGACCTGAGTGACTGTCTGTCAAATATCCAACCCAAAACTAACTTTCCTAACACAGATCCTAAACCAAAACCAAAAACCAAAACCAAATACAATTATAAGATAACCCCTATCTATATCCATGTAAAAAAAAAGACCATGTTTGGCCGACCTTATGCTTGTCATGTGAACAGTTATGAATTGTTACGATCCCTTGAATAATGGACTCACTCGATAGTTACGGCTGCTTTTCAAATGTGAAACATGGGCTGTTAGAGTGAAGTACTCTAACAAGCATGGCACTACATCATTTAAACCACACTCGCATTTTATACGCAGACATTTTCCAGAGCTCCTGGCAGAAGGACAGCTGTAGGAGGTCTACCAATTCCCACAGTTTCAGTCATAATGTATCACTTACATTGAGCAGACTGAAGCATAAAGCAAACACACTTCCACAGATATTGTCCAGGCCCTGTACCTCTGAGGCAGCTGACTTTGACGGGGTTGAGCGGTCGTCTCTCCAGGCCTGGATCTCCTGAGTGGACGGATCGTTTCCTCTTGCCCAAACCGCATGAGAACTTGAGCTCGTCGGTGGTGAAGACGAAGCGAATCAGGTAGCGCAGCAGCCGCCTGCCATCTTTCTTGGAGGAGTTGACAGCTTCGTCCCACTGCTTGTTGGAGATGTACAGAGGGTAGTTCTCCAGCAGCTGCTTACTGCCCTGCAGGGAAGAGGAGGAGGAGAACAGGAGATGAAATGGAGAGAGGGAGTTCAGGTATTTCAACATCTTTAATGCACCATGCTTTAAACCCTAAACTGCTCATAGATATTTACTTACTGTAAAGCTTTTGACTGCAACTTTAAATGGACTTGTAGGTGTTAGATGAAGTACTTCCTGTCGGGTTAACATGCAAAAATAACACAGAAGTACACTGAAATCATTTATGTTCTTAAAAAACTGTGTTTATTAAAAGGGCCCTATTCGATTTTTTTGGGGTTTTCCCTTTCCGGTTTTTGTGCATGTTTTTGGTGCCGGAAATGTCTCCCATGGACTCCTTTGTTTACTTCTGTAACATAGTGACATCACTATGTAACACTCACGCTACTATTGGCTAGCATTCCAACACATTGTAAGAGTGTGAGAAAAATAAAGAGCTTTTTGAACATTAAAGCATGGAGACATGTCACAGAAGAGGAGCAGATTACAAATATCAACCTGAAATTAGCATAATAAGGCTTAAAGAAAGAACACAGACCTCAAAGACTGTTTGCCGTTCTTCTTCCTGCAGAGAAAGAGTTTTCTTTAATTATCACACCACTTAATTGCAAAATGAACACAACAGAATTGTACCACAGATTGATGGATATGAGCTGATATATTTACACCTTAGCAAATGCTACTGATCACACATGCTTTTAATAGCTGTGAATAATGTGCCGTGTGTTTTCTCACCTCTGTGAGCTGCTCCTCTGTCATCGGCGGGACCAGCTGGTTGTGAAACTCAAGAACAGTCTTAAAGTAGTCCAGAGCGTTTTGACAGGGAACTGTGTGAGCAGAAAGGCAAAGGCATTGTTGAAAATCATTGAAGGCAAAGAGACAAACCATCCGATGTATAATTTAACAACAATACTCCGCCAATGTGAAGATAAATTGCGGTGTTTTATTGCAAATTAGGTTAACGTGGCACAAGGGAGCTCAGAATGCTTCAGGGTGAGTAGAATAGTTAATAAAAATAGATGCTATTAAGACTGTTGCCCCAAACTCTAAATGCATTTAGAGTGGGAGAACATGTCACGCTCTGAAACAAATGACACAATCTGTTTGGGTCTAATGATGACATACTGATAACAGGTTTGGTATTGATTAATGCATTAGACTGAATACAAGATTCTGAAATCAGCCAGAAAGAACATTTTTTACTATTTGTAATGAGATATACAGACAGGTGACAGATTAGAAAAAGGTTGAAAAATGAGTAGAGTTGAAAAGTATTAGTGAATTAATAAATCACCTAATCTCCTAAACTCTTTGCCTTAAATGATCAGGTTGATTTGTGTCTTCAGGCACTCAAGTAAGTCGAGTCACAGCAGAGTGCAAGTCAAGACCCTATCAAGTCCTATTTCTCGTGGCTCGAGTCTATGGTGCAGTATTTAGTTAAACAAGCTCCACCTTAAAAATACTTAAATTAAATATAAGTAGATGTTTTTGATAAAACTTCTGCACTTTTATTGAAATGCAAATGCAGTAACTGCAGCAATTGTACAATTTGACTGTAATTTACAGTGTTGTATTACAAGTTTTACTTTACTTAAATACTGTATTAATTCCTATTGTTGGGGAATAATTTGCTTAGGTATTCAACCTTTGACACAGTTCATAATTTTCCCCTCTCACTGTCTCCTTTCCCATGGCATAGTTATACGGCAGTGTTTCTAAAACTTTTTCATACCAAGGACCACTTAACCAATAAAAAAACACTCGCGGACCACCTAACTCCACAAATATCACATCGTTTTTCTAGAACAGATTACAAATCACCTGAAAATGGTACAAACAAGTGGCAACATGTGGGATGAAGGTGTTGCGCTGGGCTATATCCTGCAATCAAAAGAAACTTAACCTCACTCCATTGCGGAGATATTCCTGCGAGAGTGCGGAAAACTTAAATGTATTTATTTATTTCAAATGTTACCAATATACTCACGGACCACTAGGGGGCGTTCACGGACAACCAGTGGTCCGCGTTCCACACTTTGAAAAGCACTGTTCTACGGCCTTGGTTATTGCTGCTATCTATAAGGAAGAGCAGCTTGGCCGCATCGTTGTTGCCAGTCTATGACAGCACAAGCCGCCATGAGGTAGTTTACTGTTCAGGGACGTAGGTTCCCTGGCGCACATTCTTTCCTATGGACGAGAGCTCTAGTTAGATGCAGGGTCCATAATTGTTTAGTCTCACTTATGAAGAATGTTAATTATTACACTGCGAACTAGTTAAAACCTGGAGCTACAGAAAGAGTTCTTCAGAATTGGTTTGCCAACCACTGTGTCAACTCGTGACACACCACCTGTCTAGTCAATTCTCCGGCCGTCAGTGTTTGCCATCAAAGCTCCAGCTCTCCTCGTGTCTGTCTGAGTCCTGTTTCCAATTGCTTCAGATGTTTCCCCCACACATTTCATTTCATTTTTATTTGTCCCGCTCATGGTACGCAAAACCAAATGTACAACAATTGCCATAAAACATGACTCCACCATTGAGCGAAAAGGAGCAGGGAGAAGAATAACATCTGATGCGCCCCTATCACTGCGAGTCCCAACATTTTCAATAAGAGAAAGAGTGAAAATAAGGCACAACGGAGACCCCATGACTGAGTTGGCCTATGGCTTCCAAATCACACAATCTATCTCTGACACTAAGTGAATATCTTAAGGAACAAAGTGTTCATCCCTACGTATAGATTTAAGAAATGTCTGGAAGCTTGTGGTAGAAAAACACTGTAGTTCTATTATGTCACCAATCTCTATCACTGTAACTTTGACCCATCCCAAAGAAAAGACGCAAAACAAAGTAAAACCCTGCCTTTCACTACTGCACCTGGGATGTTATCCAGCTTGTTGCGGAGGTCCTCGTTCTCCTGCTGCAGAGACAGCACCTCCTGCTCCAGCTCCAGGCAGCGCGGACAGCAGTTCTCCTCCTCCTCGTCCTCCTCGGGCAGCGTGGACGAGGGGTGTCCGTACGACTCTGACGGAGTCGGCGAGCCCCAGCCTCCCGGGCCGTGTCCCGCTGACGGACACTGGTCCTCCTCCAGCCCGGCAGCCAGACGCTCCTGCTTCTGCTGCGGCCCTGAGAGCAGGTAGTTCTGGAGGGAGTCTGTGAAGATACGGAGAACCGCAGAGGTCTGTTGTTGGTTCAAATGGCTTTGGTGGCCCTCCTCTTCTGGGCCTGTGGTGGAGGAGCCCTCTTCGGGTTGGGTCTTCCCCAGGGAGGAGCTGTGGAGCCCCTGCACCTCCCCTGCCCCGTCTTCCAGCTTGATGTTGGAGGTGAAGGAAGAGGAGGAGGAGGAGGAGGAGGAGGAAGGCTCCAGGAGACGGCCGTTGTTGAGGAGGCTGAGGACTCGGCTGCACTGATGGGCGAAGGCATCCAAGATGAGACGATTCTCTACAAATGAGAGATACAAAATCCAGAGGTCAACAGTGGTATTTCATCCACGGGTATACTGTGTTCATACGCTGATACATTTCAAGTGTAAGGTTTATTTTAGGATTTGGAAAACAGCAAAATAATCAAAAAAAATTCAAAAACGCTCAGATTATTATAAGGTTTTTGACATCTACAACTGCCTGAAAATCACACAAACTCAATCTCACCATGAAAACCACGTCAAGCTGTCGAAAGCTCCAGAATAACTCATACATCTCTTTTTCTTCCTAAACTTTCCTAACCTTAAATAGAGATTATTCCTTGCACTTAAACAAATTGTGGAAGAAGGACTCAGATGCAAGTTAAAGTTCTGCTTCAGTAAAAGTACCAAAGTATTATCAGATAAATGTACTTAATTTAAAAGTGCTTGTTCTGCAGTAAAATGCCAACATGTGACTGTTGCAATATTTTCCTTCACATAATTCAATTGTTAATACCGAGGCCTCAATGTGTAACATAACCTTACTGTTGTAGCTGGGGATTAATGGCGCAGAAAAGAAGAAGGAAAAAAAGTACTGCTACCAAAATCTGTATTCATTTGGACTGTGATATACTATTTGCTTTTATTATGCAATACTGGATCATTGTATGCCTTTGGGCGCTGAAACTTGATATATTAAACCATCTGGAAGGTTTAAAGAGGTTTGTTTTCTTCAGAGGATCTGCTGACAAATATAAAACATGTGAAGGGGCCAAATTAGATGTTGCTTTATTTAAAGTGGCTGCAGGTTGAAAGGGTTTGGACCCACTGGTTTTATTTCATTTACTGTATTCTACTGTTTAAGCCTATTGTTAATGCAAAATCTAAAAATGAAAAAGTATGTTCTGTTGTCAAAAAACATATGGGGGTAAAGGTCATATTGTGTTCCTCTACAATGTAGTTAAGTAAAACCAGGAATTACGAGACAGAAGAAGTACCTTACAAGTACATTACTTAAAGTGATGTACTGCTGAAACATCTGGAAATCCCAAATAGAAAGCAGCAGATAGACTCAAGGGAACAAAATGAGCGAGTCTGTGTTCAATCCTTCCCTGGATTTTGTCGTTTCTGTCTCCCATGTTTTTCGTTTGCATCGTGTCTTTTTGGTGGCAAATCATCACTTCCACATACAGTAGGCTCCTCTGATCACAGAAATGTCAGCTTCATTATGCTGATTTATTCAGATGTCAATAAACCATAAAGTCACAGTAGCTGCTGTGACCAAAGGCAGCCGTGAAAAAGATAATCAGCGCGGAGCCATTGTCCAGAAAGGAGCCTCGGCGTACAGTTTCCCTGGTAGTCTGGGCACGTCTCAATGAGATGATCTCACACATACCTCCATGTAATGATTATGAGTCCTCTGTCCTCACACAAAAAACACACACACACACAAATATGCACACTAATAAATGAGTTCTGGGCGTCCACTGCTGCGTTTTCACTCGCTCAGACGTGTCTATCAGCCTGGCGCAGATGTGTTGCATCTATTAATATGCGTGCTGTCTCTGTTTACTCGGCGAGATGTATCTGATATCATTCCCCTTCACCCTGCACCCCCCCTCCCCTTTTTCTCTCACCAGTTCTGTGAGCTGAGAGCCTCATAAAATTTCATTAAAAACAACACGCTCGGCAGAGGCAAATTTATGAGCCCCATTTATTTTAATCACAACTCTATGGGAACGGCTTTTCAATGCAATTTGTGTTATTGTGTGCTGAACTGATTGCTGAGTCCAGGGGTCTCTGCTGCCTCTCTCCATGAGAAGGGCATCAAGTTGGTTCTTTTTCCAGCCATGAGAGGGACATTAAGTTTCTCCCATTGTGCAGATAAGAAGCTCTTTGACGTGTCATTATCAGTAAAGCATTAACAGCATGTTCAGATGTGATTGTGGAAAATTAGAGTGGAAAATATGGTTTTGTGTGATTATTTCGTAAGTAACACCAGGACCAAGTGTATAACTGAAAAGTGCAAACAAT
Source organism: Pseudochaenichthys georgianus (assembly GCF_902827115.2). Classification (NCBI taxonomy): domain Eukaryota; kingdom Metazoa; phylum Chordata; class Actinopteri; order Perciformes; family Channichthyidae; genus Pseudochaenichthys; species Pseudochaenichthys georgianus. The sequence goes on along the minus strand of NC_047512.1, from coordinate 12,836,402 downwards.
GGGTCATCATTACTGCGCTTCAGGAATCCAGCTGCACTTTCACATATTTAGCTTGGTGAAAGATATTTTTAGATCAAACCGCTGTTACTTAAAGTGTGCTTTTGGCAGTTCTCGTGCAGGTGAGTGAGTAGTGCAACCTGAGCTTTGAATGAACACTTGATTGTCTCTAAAGCAACAATAACCAGCAGCAAATTGAGCCTCTGCTTCTGGCTGCGATAAAGAGATTAATATCTGATTACAGGATGAGATGTAATGTTTAATTTCATAACTGCCAGGATTGGGTTCATTGCTTTCTTCTTAACGTGAGTTCCCATGGACCCGCCCTCCACACAGGGAACACATTTCTCCCTTTGCCTGCACAACCCTAATGAACCGCAGCTGAGGAGAAAAATTAGCTCAGAACAATGTGTTTCAACAGAGATTGTGAGGGCGTTCTTGCACACACACATACATGACACACACAAGTAAACACACACACACACACACACACACACACACACACACACACACACACACACACACACACACACACACACACACACACACACACACACACACACACACACACACACACACACACACACACACACACACACACACACACCCAATGTAATTTGTGGCACATGCACACTGGAGATTCAATCACGACTGCTCTCATTACAGCAGCAAATCAATCATTGCTGACAGGAAAAATGGGAACAAAAACATGAAGCTCATGTGAACAAAAGAGTTAATATCACATTTGTTTGTATTTCATTTAAGTTGATTGACTCTTGAGGCTTTATGCTCCAATGTTTGGGCAGCAAAACCCCCAAATATACACACAAAAACAGGACAACCTGATGACATGTAGCCTAGCTCAGGAAAAGTGTCAATCCAAATAAATAAAACTAGCTTTGGAGAAGGATCCACACATGAGAAGGAGTCACTCTCATCACTCACTCTGAACAACTTTGAAACCCACCTGAGCTGATACTGTAGGTGCAGTCCGGGGAGAGTCTGGGCTCTGCTCTGCCGCCGCTAGTGCGCCGCTGCTGGGGACCAGGAGAGGCTGCAGCCGCTGCCGAGGTGGATGTCGGGACCCTGCTGCTGGGCCTGTTCTCACAGGGGAAACGATTTGGCGCCTGGTGATGCTGCTGCTGGCTGCTGCTGATAGCCACACTGCTCTGGTGGATCTGCTGCTGACGCTGGTGGTGCTGGTGGTTGTGATGGTGCGGCTGGAAATGATGAGGCTGCTCGGGGTGGAAAGTGAAGTGATGCCCGTCGCCAAACAGAGGCACCTCCACCACAGCGGACCTGTCACCGCGCGACTTGCCCGCCGAGCGCTTACTCTGGAAGGGCTTCAGGCTGCTGTGCGGACCCTGCTGCTGGCGGCACATCTTCGGAGCGCAGGGCCCTTCATCTGCGGGCTGCATCTCTCCCTCCATCCCGGCCAGGTGTCACGGCAGATGGCTCGATGTTGTGGTGTGACGGGCTGGAGGATCAAATCCGTCGCTGTCTGGCTCGGTTTCCCTCATGCACACTGTGGAAGGGTGGGCTCATTTACTGACAAGCAGCCGCTCCAATCCCCAGTCGGGAGCGCAGACACTGAGACTCCTCCAGAGGGAAAGACAGGCGGGACTTGTGCATGCTGCCTCCTTTGTAGCCACCATACACACAGAGAACAACGGGGCGCTATAGCAGTTGTACAATCTGGAAATGAAAAAAAAAACGCAGAATGAAATCCGACAAAATGAAAAGGCAGAGGCCATTTTGCTACTGAGCTCAGAGCATCAATTGAGCAACATGAGAGCAAATGTAAGAAAAGGCCATCCACACACAGACATCATGCAAAAGAGAAAGTGGGCCTACTTAGCTTTATCTGTTTGTGCTTACTCTAGAAAAAAATAGAATAGCTTGTGTACTTCAATCAATAAAACGAAGTAAAACAAACAGTTGAAATAAGAGTTTATACATCCTGGTCCTGAACTCGACAACATGATTTATTATTCGAATAAATATAAATGTATATTTATATTTATTTATTTTTATTTGAATTTTTTAACTAATTTGCAGGACATATTTATTTAATTTTATACATACGTTTTGTTCTTCATGTTTCAAATGCTTTCAGTATAAAAGGCTTGCTGGGGAGCCTGTCAGGGCTAAAAGTTTGCATCACCACACGGGGGCGCCACATCAATAGGTAACAACACGAGGAGAGATTAATAGATGGAGGAATTTGGACCTACTGCTGATCAACACACGATTTCCCCCTCCTTTCAACAGCTCAGACAGGTCGGTAGTTTCTGGATATCAAAACACATGCAAATGCATACTGTGTCTCGACATCAAACTCAACATGAGCTTATAATGAAAGATGTATGCCTGTATGAAAAATGCTCCAAATAAAAATATTTAGGCCTATTGGCTAATAATCTTTAAATGTTGACTTTCATAGACGACCTATTAAACTCCTAATTAACAGTCCATAATGCCGTTGTTGGATGCAGAGTCAAACAACATCCTTTAACCTCTGCTTCCTCTCCTTCAATAAGCCATGCCTCTATTCACATGCATTAAAGTGACTATGTTACTCTTGCTAAACGATCTTAATTTGCCCACAAAAAGTTAGAAATATTAGGGAAAGATTAAGTTTGATTAGTTTGGTTTTATCTTTTTAACAAAATAACACAGAATCCTTAATTTTTACCTTTAGTGTCTGGACATATGTAAAAAGACACCCAACGAATACAACATAATATATGCTAAAAAAGTAGGTTTACAAACGTAGTCTAACAATAGTAGCCTACACAGAAAATACATAATGTCCACAAAGTCATAGCAAACTTTTAGCTAACAGACCAAGTAGCAACATGACTGTATTTAATTGAGCAAAGCGTGTTTTATTTCTTAGTTATACAACTTTCCACTTGTTTCATTAGGATGATGTTGACATGTTCTCCTTTACAATGGTGTAGTTTTTCTTCTAATAGTTGTCTTGCTTTATGTGTAAGTAGTAGTAATAAACTGCTGCACTGTGGGTCTCCTTACATGCAGAATAATGTTATTAAGACCATGCATTGTTATTATTATGTTATTTGGGCACCTTCATGGTAGGTTTAATCGACATAGCTGCGACCACCACCACCACCACCACCACCACGTGAATGCGCACGTCTGGTTAATGGGGGTTACGTGCGCGCCTACACAGCCGAGCAGAGTCACAAAAGCAGCAACTCTGCAGTGAGGTGGGCGCACAAATTCTATACCGACATCAACAAACACTCTCAGCAGCAGCTCGGTGTTGGGCACAGTGCAACTTGGAGCAGATGTTTGGATGAGAACACTTTTGAGTGATGAGATTTTTAAGAAGTGACTTAAACAGAAGACTCAATTAAGGATTTTCTCGCATTGCAATTTGGGAACTTTTGAAGGGCTTTTGTTAGCGGAAAGATGACGGATGTGTGGATCGCCGCGTTTCTCTTTCAGTGACTCCATCTCAATGAAGATTGTGTAACCCGGTGAGCCCAGAGGAGCAGGGACCGTGAACCCAGCGGCTCGCCGGGATGGTGTGCCTGCTGAACTGCCTGCTGCTGGGATATCTGACCTGGAATCTGCGGATATCGGACGCTCAGGGGGAGTACTGTCACGGCTGGCTGGACTCTAATGGGAATTATCATGATGGCTTCCAGTGTCCGGAGGACTTTGACACCATGGACGCCACCGTGTGCTGCGGCTCCTGCTCGCTGCGGTACTGCTGCGCGGCCGCGGACGCACGGGTGGAGCAGGGCGGCTGCACCAACGACCGGGAGGTGGACAACACCGAGTATGCAGCGCGTAAGTTTACTGCATTTAAAGGGAATTACTATAATAACAAGTCTTTCTCAGGTTATTTCAAAAGTGCAGCATTAGAGCAAAACTTCACACATTAAGTTATGAACTCAATTAGGACGGGTGCAAAAACCATAAATACAAATATTTAAGACTGAGGTTAAAATGTAAATACACTTAACCGATTAATGAACATGTTTAGTCTAATTTATGACTCATTTAGTCTGATTGATCTTTCGGAACGTTGGTTTCTACAGAGAGGTCAGAGGTCAGCTGAACTTTAATAAACACAGCATAAAGCAAGACTACAAGTCAGACTACCCTGCTGTCCGATTTAATTATAAGAAATTAAACAGTATGCTTAAGATTTGGTGCATTTACTCAAACCAGACACTCATACATGTGAGTTCTGTGGGAGAAAAAAGGCCAAAAGTTGGAGGCCAAAATACAATGTGAGCTAAATTGCTCCATCAGTTGGAGGAACAACTAAAGTCGATGTGTTTGAACTTATACTTTCCCTAGAATATTGTCCAATTATCAAAACGGGAAGTATTTCCTTATGCCATCTGAGTTCTTTATACGCAACTGGTGTTTTAAAGTTTTCATGTAGTTTTTATTCAAATACTGAGAAGTGTCCAGTTTCCAACACCTCGCTCTCTGAGCTCCTGTGGCTTCATTTGACCTGACCTCACTGCAGATTGCTATCAGAGTAAAAAGTAAACCTGGAGGAGTTTCTGGTGACCCAGCCTGTCAGTCACTCAACAAGTGTTCTTAAAACCAACTCCAGCCCAATCTGAAGCAGACATTTGCATAAAGGTTCATCAAGATTAGTTCAATCGCAATGCAGGAATGTATTGAAAACTTTTTCACACAAGCCGGCTTATTGTGTTGCCCAACACCAAACACACTCACTTTGATTTAGGGTTTTCAAACCAAAGTAATCCCAACGCAATGAGGGAGCCACTCATTCTCTTTGGCTTCTTTGACAGACTCAGTATTACATTAACCCACTGTGAGTTTGGAAATCTTAAATAATCGGTCCCTTTAACCCTCAATGTTTTCTTTACATTTCCCGAACTGATAAGCTGTTGGGCTTTAACTGAATGGACTGTGCTCACAATTTCCTAATTTTTCCTATGAAAATATCAACATTGACTAATTTCCTCCCAAAGTGCAAATGGGCTTCATTAAAAGTAACTTGAGCTGTTGGTGTATTCCAGCAGGAATACTTCGTTTTATAAATAATACTATGAAGGACTTGAAGAAATTAACTATTATAATTATGTTTAGCATTGAAGTTTTCTGTCACTAACAAGGAAAATACTTTAGATTTATATCAAATCAAATCAAGTTTTATTTATATAGCACATTTATAAACGATTTTTGGTCGAGCCAAAGTGCTGTACATATAATAAAAATAGCCTACAGTAGAGAGACTTTACAGCAAATACAACAGCACAGATTGTACAGAATATCAGTATGAGAAAAACGACACCCTCTGTCCTCAGACCCTCACATCGTACAAGGAAAAACTTCCGGAGAAAACCCACAGTTTAAAGGGAACATGGGAGAAACCTCAGGGAGAGCAACAGAGGAGGGATCCCTCTCCCAGGACGGACAGACGTGCAATAGATGCCGTGTGTAAATCCAAGAGATAATACATTTTACAGCATATAGACCGATTGTTAGGAAATGCATGTGTCTGTAAGAAGAAGATGAATCCACGAGGATGTCAGCTACAATCCTGAGGAAGCCATCAGGGAAGCAGCATGGCGAGACCCAAGGCAGGACCGCAGAGACAGGTTCAGCCACGACCCGATTATAAGCAGCACATAACCAGTTACTGTTTTATATTGCCTTATAATGCAGTTGTGCGCAGAGACAAGGGTTTATGTGTTTGTGAAAACTATAACTCCTCCTGTGGGCATCCATAAGTGGAGGCTAAACAGATGATGAACGACAATGAAGAGAAAACGTATGGTTTTTCATACAGCATTTCAGATTTATTTTCTAAGGCCTGTAAATGTTAAAGAGGGGTTTGAAGAAGAAAAAGCGTTAACAAATATGCTTTTTATCTGATTTATTCAGTTTCTTTGTTTGGTGTCTCTATAGCAATGTGAATAGAGAATGATAACAATAACTACATTTGGTGTCTTCTTACAGACACCTTTAATAACCCACAGCTTTCTGTCCCATGGAGGATTCCTCCGAACTGACCCTAACCTGCCTGTTTCCTCCGCCCTCAGAGCCCATCTACGTCCCCTTCCTGATGGTGGGCAGCATCTTCGTGGCCTTCGTGGTGGTGGGCTCTCTGGTGGCGGTCTACTGCTGCACCTGCCTGCGGCCCAAGCAGCCGACCCAGCAGCCAATCCGCTTCTCCCTGCGTAGCTTCCAGGGGGAAACCATCCCCATGATCCTCACCTCCGCCCCCCCCAGCCTCCGCGCCCCCTCCAGACAGTCCAGCACGGCCACCACCAGCTCCAGCTCGGCCGGGGGGGGAAGCTCCATGCGGAGGTATTCTATCGGGGGTCCGGGGCAGCAGCACGGCTGTTTGGTGTCTGCCACCATCTCCTCTAACCCCACTCAGACTCTGCCTCCACCTCCCCCTCCCCCCTACATGTCCCCACCCACATCAGGGGGCATGCAGCACCCACTCCCCTCCACCCTCACCCACACCCAGCTGCAGCTCCACCAGACCTCCATGTCCTCTCACTCGGCCCAGGCCTTCCTCCTGCCGCAGCAGTACTTCTTCCCCCTGCAGCCCGACCCCTTCTCCTCAGCGAAGGGCTTTGCAGACTTCGGACAGAGTTGACAGCTCCCGGCGGGGCAAACAGAGGGATTACAAGATTTCTAGAAGGTTGGATGTGAGCCGGCGAGGACAGACACACTGCAACACAGCTGGTGGTGTTTGGGTGGAAGGCCTGGGCCGGCTAAAAGGACACAGAGGGTCCGACAAGGGGGATGAAGTACGACAAAGCGGCGCGGCCTGAGGCGTTTCCCCCTTCTGCATCACAGGACACATCAGCAGACCGGTTAGAGGCTGGAGTCCCATCTTGTGCACTTTTATCTTATATTGTAAACAGACCTCACTGGCATTACCTTCTATTTTTATAAAGGGCTGGACAGCTTACAACACAGACTAACATCTTGCCAAGTTATCACAAACCTTCCTCATAAAACTGAAACACTTCACAGGCAAGCGGCGCTGAGACTCATTGCTACATGATTTAAAGTAGATGTTGGAAACCAGGGAAGTATTGCTTTTCTTTGACAATCGCTAGGACCTCGACCGGACACACAGAGGACTGTATATTTGGAGGAAAGTTGTACTTTTATACGATTTTGTACAAACATTGTTCCCAGAGCAAGGTTGTCATATTGATTCCCTACTTTACAGCCAATAAAACGTTGTATCTCAATACTTTCTGTGCACTGATACATGTTTGTTAAGTGAGATGTGGCTCTCTGAACGAAGCCTCATCATCGTCACTCAGACAGAAAGGAAACCGGAGCGGCCGGGCAGCTCACTACCTGTCGCTCACTCGTGCGCCAGACTTCACAGCAGGAATGCAGCGCTGAGATCAGTCATTGTCAGTGTTCAATGAGCATGGCATGGTCACAGTGTTAAAAACAACTCGCCCCAGAAATAGAGGTTTAGGTTGCACCAACAGGTATAGCAAAGCCTCCACAAAGAGGGGTCTGTTCTCCGGTTATCTGACTGTGAAATAGACCTGGCAATCAGTGTGCGGTGAAACCTGCACACTGTTCACTTTGAGGATGTTTGAAAGCTACATTCAAGTGCTGCTATCACGTTGCTTTTCTATCTCAAAATACAACTTACTTGAGTGATTCCAGTAATATCTGTTTTAGGTCTTGTTTATACTCGCAGCTGTCATATCGTCTTCATCTTTCACATACCGCTCTCTGCTTATGAAAGGAAGTAATACAAGTCGTGAATCAGTTTTATGACAGTTCCTAAATGTCTTCGCCCAGACTCAAAAAAGGTTCTGGTTATTTTTCCAAGTTAGAGTCCTGATATATTTCTTCAAAAAACAGACCATAACATTCCTCTCATAACTTAATCAATCATAAGTAATGATGGATTTAGATTTTCATGAAATCAAACCAATTTTGATATCATTTTCCCATCTTCTTTTTTAAACAATGGCCAACAAATGTATTTACTCCCTCACTCTATAATAGTTGTTGTTCTGTGGCGGTTTTCCCATTTGCCACGATGGATTAAAAAAAGATGCATTTAATCGAGGCTTAAGATACTGTATGTTGCAACGTGTTGAAACACGCTAAGATTGAACCTGCTGGGAATAACCCCAGGACAGGCAACACAGCCCTTGAATTCACATGCAATGTTTTATTGATTTATTTCAATTCATTCTTGGTGTTTTTATTGTTATTTGAGTCTCTTTGAATTATTCTGGATGCCCGATTCAAAAACAGATCACTTTGTGTTTCAGTGAAAGCTTGACCGACTCCACCAGCATAACAAATATGGACTCTATTGGTATAATGTGTGTCCCGCAGGCAGACTTGTTCTCCCTGCCTTTTCCTGTTTAGCTTTCTCACCGTCCTGTTTGTCGCCACACAAGACATCACAAAGAAGAAGAAGAAGAATATGCAACGATGTTCCTCCATGATTGTAAAGTTTATTTCAGTAGTCCTTCATGGCAGTAAAAGACAACACTTATAAGTTTGCAGTCCCAACATGCAGAACAATCATCGAACGAAATGACGGAAAAAAGAAACAAATATTTAAAAGTAAAGTTAAAAGGTGCATTTCTTTCTCTTTTGTAAAGTGATCAACACTTGAGGGAGAATTAAAGTAGAACAGTTAAACATATCAGAGAACAGTTTGTGTTTTCCATTCATGCAGCCCACGACTTTCACAGACAACAACGTGTGTTTTATGTTTTCTGGAAAAAGAAAGCAACAGTCCACATTCAGCGTTTTGGAAACTTTTGACGACCAATTAAGTTGTAACATTAAAGACCAGCCGATAAAAAATATCATTAACCCTCACTGAAGAGTTTTCCTGCAAAGCAGAGGTACACTGCATGAAGAAAACAAGTTACAAACATTTACACCCAAGAGAAATCATATACTGAAACCAGATACTACCAGATGTCCACTACTGGAAAGGTACATCGAGTGCATTGTGTAACATCTCCTGTCGAAGCGAGCTGAGTAACAGACACTCTCACAGTCCTGGTCGAGAGTTTGACCACACACACAGTCATACCGCACACTAACACACACACTTCCCCATACGGGCCATGCATCAGCACACAGTAGTACACCATAGCTATACCTGGAGTCGTGCAGACGGTCAACTGGAGCAAGCCACACACACACACATTCATTCTCTCACACACACGACAAGAGAAACATCAGTGGACGCCAGAAACTCCCGGTCTCACATAGAGGACACAGACATGCAATGCATACATAGAGGTTATCCACAGTAGAGGTGACACACACACGCATACACACACACACACACACACACTCACATACAGCACATGCACATGCAGGCAATACACTGACACACTCACACACACCATCAGATTTGATCTCCCATAGGGAGAAGAAAGCAATCACACAGACATTAAGTAGTCAATTATAAATAAATCGCGCTGTAACAATATTAATATTAATAATAACAAGACATTTAAGAAAGCTCAGTTTCCTCATTCGATCTTTTCTATCCTGCCAGTTTATCAGAGGATGAAAAACAACTAAAAGTTACAGACAGTTCATTACAAAGCCAGTCGATGCAAAATTCATACATCTCCAATATAAAAATACAAATCCACAAAATAACTATAGAGACAAAGTAGTTTTGATATTGTCGTGAGTTCCTGGCTAATATTTCTCTCTCCCTTAAGCTAATGGCACTTATGTTAGAAGGATAAAATCTCCATTTTAAGGGAAACACTATCACCAGCTCCAACAACACCATCAGAGAGCCTCCCGCTCGTTCACCTGCGCAGGAACAAATCTTAAAGTTTACACACGTGCCACAAGGCACAGTAGTTTTCACATTGTACAAGTGCAATACTGTGGTGGGGAGACAGTGTTTTTGTCTTCAGAAGGAGTGTGTGGAGCACTGGTCTAAGCTAGCTGGCTAAACTATTCTTGGCTATCTATTGGGGAAAGGTTCTACGTAGGCACCGTTGTGATTGTTGAGACAGGAGTGATGTGTGGAATGCAATTATTTGTCGAGAGCAATGCTTCTGCTGTTAAAACGGTGGAAACAGGACTACAGTGAGTTGCAGGAGGCAACTTCTTAACAAAGAAATTAAAAAAAAGGAACAAAATAAAATAAAACCAGGCACGATATCTACATACTTTTTAAAAATGAAACTAAAAAAGAAACAAATGTGTTTTTTTTATAGAAACAAGGATAAAGGCATGAGCAAATGTAAGGCTTTACACAATAGATGCTTCCTTAAGTGCAAAAAGAAAAGTTAAATATTACAATGTCTGCTCTGAAGTGGTCCGTTTAGTGCTGGAATACACTCAGGAGTGTGAGTACATTTGATTTAAAGTTGTCCGAATTCACTAGTACTTGGAAGATTGTATAAATGACTGCTCTTTGGCAATCCTTCACAAGTTTACATCCTCTAAAACCAATGATCGTCCAGTGTTGAGGTGTTTGATTTAATTACATGATTTTAGATGATTTTGAATAGAGAGGAGACGTTCACTCCAAGAAACTGAGCGAGAACAGTGAAGAACTTCAGACCACAGACTGCTAAGAAAGCACAGTGCTCATCATGTCTGCTGGACACACAACTACAGCTGATAGTGAACACAATTAGTCTTGTTCCTTATTTTTTTTTCCCTTATTCAAAGACGCTCTGTCCGTATATTCCTAAAATTCCCTTAGTGCTGGAGGCGACTCGTCTTCCCTCTGTAAATATCGCCATTATAACAGCTGCTGGGGCTCCGGAGAGGCCGAGCGGAGGCCGGCGGCTCACCACTCGTTGGTCCTCTCTTTGGTGGTGTCGTACGCTCTGATGACCTCAGACTGAGACACCACTCCGTTCTCGTCTTGAGAGAAGGCGTAGCCATCTGAAAATGGGACAAAGCAGTTAAAGCTATGGACATCACTGATTAATGTAAGAAAACAAATAAAAAAACACTTTAATAAACGTAAGCACAACAACAAAAAATAACAAACAGACAAAACTTAAAGGAATAGTCGAACATTTTGGGAAATATGTTTATTCGCCTGGTTAGTAAAAAGATTGATATTGCTCTCCTGCCTGGCCGCTCAATATAAAGCTACAGCCAAACGCTAGTTAGCTTAGCTTAATCTGGGGGAAATCAGCTAGTCTAGGCTGGCTATAGGTAATACGCCTACCAGGAAATATAAAGCACAATATTAACATGTTATGTTTCTTTTATTCTGCACAAAATAATGGAAAAACAACAATTTTGTTTCTACTGGGGCCTATGCTATGCTATGCTAAGCTAAGCTAAAGGACTGCATTTGCCGCTGAGTTCAATTGAAGTCACGTGGCTAAGGCTCCATTTTCTCTGATAGAAAATCACCTGGGGATCTTTTAAAAAGGGGATAAAGTATTTGAACACTTATAGTACCATTGTTCTGAAGCTATTATTCGTAAGCTTCAAAGACTGAAAAAAATAATGTTGTTCGATGCAAGATTTTTTTTAACCCGTTTCCAAAGTTGAGGCAGTTTTGAATCTGGTTTTGAGGGAAATAAGTCAACAGAGTTTTATGATACAACATATATCTTTTTTTGTCAGATAAATAGACAATTATGTAATTTAATGCTAAGACTAAACCATAAAAACAACCTTGAAGTGTCTGCGGAGACATGAGCGTTGAATTGATCTTCTTAATCTTAGCAAGACATCGAATAAACACTTTCCCAAAATGTCAAACTATTCCTTAAATGTAAATAATATGATGGAAAAAACATAATCTATAAAGGATTTTTAAAAGGTAATCACAGCTCCCCTAAAAGTTTCATCTGTAGTGTAACAGCAGCTCTGGGATCTACCAACTAAACCTTCCTACAGGCTTCCTTTCTGACCTCTGACCCCTGACTCACCTTCAGGTGTCAAATGACTCGGTCACTACCTGGAGGCCAGCGGGGAAGTTCAAAGGGCCCCGCTGAGACGAGTGCATTGTGGGGGAATAACAGCGCAACATTTGATCATTTCATCGAAATCTCACTCTACTGAACTCAACTCAGGGCACACGAGGCACACGAAGGGAAGGACAGGAAGTGGACAAACAGGAAAAAGGAAGGAGAGAGGTGACTATCAGGGAGCTAGAGGAGGCTCTAAATGGGGCGAGGTTTGAATAATGAAAATTAAAAAGGAATCACACAACAACGGTCTCAGCCCGACCTATGAGACAAAAAAACAAAAAACTGATCAGACAAAGGACAGAGAAAAACTGAAAAACAAACCCATGCTTAAAGAGTATCAATGGAAAGATTTGAATGTAACCTGAGTTTTGCTGCTTATACGAAAACCTGTGATACCTTACAATACAAAATAAGTTTTTCTTACTCTATGCCGAACCTTTAGTTTGCAGTTGTCTGTTAATAAATAATAATTAAACCCCAGCTGAATAATGGCCGGTAAATAATACCAACATTAAAAAAACAGCTGCTGTAATTTGCCTGCGGCTACAATGAGTTTTATTATGAGGAAGGAGTGAACATATCTTATTACCACCCTCCAACTGTTACATTAATCCTGCATGTCTGAATGTGGCTTTAAGATACATTAGTGTTACATGTTGCCTTATCCTAAACAACTATCAAGAAAGTATTGAGATCTTTGATATCCAGTACTTTCCAAACTGTTTGTTTTCATCTCTCAAACTCGCCATTAAAATAAATCAGCTAACAGTTTATTTAAGAAGTGTGTGTTCAAAGGGATCTGCCAGGAAACAGTTTGCACACACAGTCCTAACGTGTGTTGTTACCTGCATCTGGTTAACGCAGAGTATTCATATAGCGAGGAGGGATGAGCAGAGTCTTACTACCACCACAACACAAAGGCTTTAGAGATATAGTATCCATCAGAGGAAGAGTAATGAGGCTCCATCCGTTTCCCTGACGAGGGAACAGATGTTGAAGCAGATAACTAACGTGGATGAACTGTGTATTTTTGTTCTTTATGGTAAGAGTTAACTTCACCTCCATGCTCGTTTAGTAAGAAGAAAGAGACAAAGAAAAAGAAAGGTAAATGTTGTGTAACTCACGGAGCAGGTTCTGCTGCATGGAGTCGGACCGGTACAAACTGACGGTGCTCTTCTTGAAAACGTTCTTCAGGAGCTGGGCCCTCTCCGTCAAACTACACGCACACGCACGCACACACACACACACACACACACACACACACACACACACACACACACACACACACACACACACACACACACACCACACACACACACACACACACACACACACACACACACACACACACACACACACACACACACACACACACACACACACACACACACACAGAAATGGGCAGTGTTAGCAGCATGCTGAGCACCACAGGCAGATTTAATGAGCCATACATCGAGCCTGTCCAGCAACTCCAGAGTGGATGGACCTGCCAACCGCTCTACCTGCTGGTACACACACCATGTGAGGTCGAAACAACTCCTCAGAACAAAGCGTGTGTGTGTGTAGGTGATATATTTGAAACGGCACGTTGGCCAGAAGGCATTCAAGTAACACCAATAAATTGTGTATATGAGTCCTTCATGAGTTTGTGCAAAATATGCAAAATCATCCATGTTTCTGTGGGTTTGTAGCTCCACATGTTTGTTTCTGTAGGTGTGTGTGTGTTAGTGTGTGTGTGTGCCTGCTGGGTCTGGGACAGTGGCCAGACTCGGATCACTTTCAGCGAGCAGGGGATCTCACACTGAACTGCTCCATGCTGATTCCTGCTGCAGGCATCCGGCCCCAGAGAGCAGAGCAGACCCGGTTCAACTAATCGTTTTTAAAAAAGAAATATATGGCTTTAATATAAGAGCTCTAAAATGATACATTCACTATTTGGAAGAATAAACCCGGGGATATCTTCTCGTCTGTCATGATTACTGACATTACCGTCAAACTGCTGCAATTTAGCAGCAATTTGAAGATTTATCTTTTCACAGAGGGATATGGTTCTATGGTATGAGCTCTGAGTATTTTGCGTGATCAGGGAGGTTACGTACTATTCTTCCTCCAAGTTATTCTTGAGAATTTGCCAAAGATGCTTCATATTCTTTGGACTTAAATAATAACGGACAGGGCATCGACTCTGTAGCCGTGAGAGTGTTGGGCCGTATGATGATTTCCACAATGAGAGAGTTTACTTTGTAGCTCTCCCATTTCATGTCTCCACTATGAGGGCATTGTGGGAAATGTTGTTAATCTGTGTTTATGGCAATATATTTGCATCAATATTATACAGTATATTAATTTGTCATGTATTTATTGACATTACGTTTCTTTAGGTAATATCATCCAAAACAATATACATATTACAGTATATATATCAATAACAAAAAATATATTTGTGTTTATAACTCCTCGTTGTGTAGTATGTTGTTTCTGTTTTGCCTATTATGTTCTTGAGAATGTTCCTTGTTCTCATTTCTCTATTGGAAAATACATCTTCATATCAATGAGACTGTCTGATAAAATAAAGATAATTTTAAATACATTTACAAAAAAATATATTGTGAAAGTTCTACTTAAACGTATTTATTTCCAATATATATATTTAAAACAGGAAATAAGGATGACAAACTCATAATTCGGAGAATAAATTACTTAAATTCTACCTTCATGTTGTTGTAATTGTCTTCTACGCTTTATCAAACAGAAATCGTTTTTCGTCCGCATACAGACATAACATTATATCAATACATCTAAAATCTAAAACCCTGGAACAAAGTGTGGTATCGTGATGTGTAACTGTACCTCTTTCCATGCACCACAGCTCCAGGGTCTTTGGACAAAGCTTCAAGCTCCTGCACCTCGTCCACCAGGGTCTTGAAACACACCTTCTTTATCCTGTTTATTAAACAATAGTACAGTCAAATTAATTAATTTGACAGACGGTTCAACAGGATCAAACCTACATAGGCTGACGTACAAATACCCCACTGACTCAAAAAGCTTTCAGAGCATCAGGGAATACAACTTTTAGCTTTGAAAATGGATCCTGACATCTTAAATCTTCTGTGCGCTGATTTCATCCAGACACAGACATTTCCCATGGAGTATTTAGAGAAGCTAGACTTCCAACATTTTAAAGCGGGATTTTTTTTAAAGGGGAGATAGAAGAGATTCTGGAGGAATTCCCGGTAAAGGATGTGTATTGGAGTGATGAGCGAGGAGAGCGCGGAGAACACTCACACTTTGTAGGCCACGTCAAAGACCAGCGAGGTGATTGGGATGAAGACCAGGCCCGTCCAGAAGACCCCCGAACTGAACATCATCTCCGCCTGACACACACACACACACACACACACACACACACACACACACACACACACACACACACACACACACACACACACACACACACACACACACACACACACACACACACACACACACACACACACACACACACACACACACACACACACACACACACACACACACAAAATGCAGAGTTTAACACCTGATCAGATGAAATGAAGAGCTCTTTAGAAGAAGAAACACCTGATCGAGGACAGCTGTTTTTACCCTCTGTAGTGCCACATCATTTAAAACATACATGACAAAGGCAGTCCAAAACAAACAGTTGTGTTGTGGAAATAAGGAGGAGATGGGCCTAAATATCTTGCTCTAGTGGGTTAAGCCTCCTTGACTAAATGCTAGCATGTTTGTGTATGGATCCCCCCTCACTGCTCCAGGGCAGAGGAAGTACCTTCCATAGGAGTGTCTCGTTCACAGGAAAACAGATCAACTGTTTGTTGTGTTGAGAGCTGCTGTCGGTAACAACAGGGGGGTATACTGCGAAGCAGGATTTTCGCTTAGCCGGCTACATTCAGGGAAAACTCCGGCTTTCCGGTCATCCGAAGCTGGTTCTCTTTTTAGCAAGCTAGATCTCCATGGTAATATATGCTAAGCAGCTAACCTGGTCGGGACCAGGTTAGGTTGCAGGCTAAGAGATCAAGTCAGTGAAAGCACCGCCTGCTGACCAATCAGAGCTCAGTGTGCGGAGTTTAAAGCGATCAAGTCATATTACAGGAGAAAGGAAATACAGAAAAACTGCCGTCGCAGGAAAGACGGCCGGCAAAAATCACCGACTGTGTGAACGTGAACATTAATAGAATATCACCTCCATCTTCAGAGCAATCTGACTATTATAACATTAGCGTTAAGAAAGCTTACTTAAATATCGGCCACAACATAAGTAACCGGATCAGAGTACATTAAGTACAGTCCGCGGCATATCACTTCATAATGTATCATATCTCCTTATCTGAGTCAGCTGAGCCGTATCTGGCCGTGCAGCACTCACAGTGTCACATACTGTATGCAGAAGTATTATTTTAAGCAACACATAAGTTGACGAAACACTCGAGACAAATGTAATTGAAGTCAGATCGTGTTTTAGACGGGGCAGTGATATCATAAACCTGTTAATGTACGCATTCAAACACTTTTTCTTTTGCCAGCTGTATTCACCTTGCAGGTGCAGCTCTGTGGCTTTTATCCTGGATAAAGTGTTTAAGTCATGGATGTTTAAAGTTTAACTTCTTCATTTTTGACTAGTATTAAAGTTCACTTTTCATTCAGGAAGTATGACGCTGCGCTGTCAGTACGCTTCTCCATGTTTGTGATTGGTCGAATGCTCCAAATACCACCCCTTTCATGTGAACGCGCACCTAACTAGATAGGACACGGCTGGCTTGAGCGATCCACTTGATAACCAGCGTCGTAGGACAGTTTAGCGAGAGCGCGTATGTTTTGGATTAGGCCAACCGGCTAACTCAAACATATCCAGGTTAGGTTGAACCAGGTTCGTAGCATAGGCCCCAGGAGACTCAGGACTGGGATCTGAGCTGCTTTTAATGATACATGTAATACAAAAGCCATCCACTGTCTGTATGAACTGTAATGATATAAGTTTAAAGGTGCAGGTTATTTTATAATGTTTGTAGAGAATATCCACAGGAAGCCCAAAACGCATCATATCTGAAAAGCATTAGCTAGTTGGCAAAGTATTTTATGGTTGCTTTAAAATAAATACAAAAGCTCCATAGAGGAAAATCAAATGATAGGTAATTGCGATTGCGATGAAAATCAATTCTCAATGGTAGCTTTTCTAAAAAACTAAATGTATAACTAAATGACTCTTTAAATAAGGCTTGTTAAATTATGAACATTAACGTGTTTCTTTGTTGACTACAAACTAATTGTTTGTCACAGAAAAGTAACCTGCAACTATTTAAAAAACCAAGTAAGTAATTTTGTATAATTGCATTGTGTTAATTATCACATTTTAGCATTTTAACACATTCACCTAAGATGGGGAACACCGTAAACATAATGTGTTTAACATCAACATAATTAGCATAGTAGCATGCTAATGTTAGCATTTAGGATCATTATGCATGCGTCGGCTCGACAGTCTTGTTTACTTTATTTTTTACATTTTATAGACCAAACTAATATTTATTAGAATAACTAGCAGTTTAATCAATAATACAAAATATTGTTTGTTGCAGGCCTAAGCCCTTTTAAGTGGAAAATAGTAGATACAAATATGAAAGCTGGATTTTTGTAGATAAAAGTGTCAATAACATTCTTATTTTCTGGAGCAACATATCATTAGAGTCGGTAAAGTTGACCTAACGTTCACACAAAACTCCTCTGAGTAATAAACAATGAGCTTATATTTATATTTTTTAATCAGTATAGAAGAAATGTTCACATTAAGCTCGTGAGCAAAAATAAATCTGCTGTGATCCTCACTGAGACACATGTTTCTTGCTGGAAGGAAAACACATTCAGATGAGATTTATAACAAGTCTGGCATTTTAAGAAACTGCTTCTTCTTCGTACTCCTTCATTTGTAGGAGAAATATGCTTCATTAGTAGCAGCCAGTCGCCTGTGATGATTTAAATTAAAAATCACAAAGCCGTGTCTGTGTCAGGCGGTTGTTTTGGGTGCAGAGCGGAGGGGAGACAGCTGATCGTCTTGCTGGGGTGAAACGATGTTTGCTTTGGCTCGCTGCATTGAAACTATCTGTCATTACATGTCGGAGTGCAAAACTCGCAAACTCCTGCTCCTTGCATTGTAATATGCCACTTGTTTAAACTGCTGGGGCCCCTCGACAGTGTCCTTCCTGTAATGTGACACAGGCAGGGCCCTTAGGATGCACACACACATTCACACACCGATCAGTGTCAAAACTATCAAAGCCCCAGGTTTGCTCAAATTAGCTAATCTGTTGGCCATTACCTGCAAATTGACTTTGATGTCTGACAAAACACTGGGGGAAGAGGAAACCCCAAATGAAAGGTAATCAAAAAGTATTTTTCTCCCTACAGTTTGAGATGGGACTGATGAATAGAGCCTCTCTGTCTCGCCCCGGAGGCCGAAAATGAATGAGATGAGGGAAAATTGCATCGAAGCACGGGATATTTTCATGTCAATTTCCGAAATTACGCAGCCCTGGTGGAAACATTTACTGTTTTTTTTGTCGTGAGGCAGTTTAATTATTTTCGTTTTCATCCAATGTATCATGCATTTTAATGGGAGCGTTTAACTTGTCTTGAGAGTCTTTTGAAAATAAACCAGTGATGTATACTGAGCATATTAAATCAAAGTCAAGAGAGCTTGAAAAATAAACCATCTCAGTCTTTAACAAGTTAAATCTATAAACCATATTCCTATCCCTGTGCATACCTCTGGGCCCAAAACGACGTATATACAGGACTGATACTTTAAACCTCAAGTTTATCACAACATTACATTTGGTACAATAACTTATTATAACTTAACTGTGAAATAGAAATACATTAACATAAGTAACAGCTTTGAAAGAAAAAGTAGACCTAAAAAAGCTGCATAATTCATTGTTAGTACCTCTATTTGACGTCAATGTTTAAATATACAAACAAATCTATCCAATTACAATCAACACATGTTTGTCTCCAGGCATCTGGCCAGGCTCCAGGACTACGGGCCGGGCCAAAACTGTTGGTGGATGCGAGCAATGCTTCATACCAGGGGCCCCCTGGGAGCTGCACGGGGTGAGAGGGGTCCGAGGAGCGGGGCTGTATTTTTAGGACAAACTAATAAACTTGTCTGGCTGGACAGACAGTAGTGTCCGCTGGCATGGAGGGGTGTGTTTTCACAGGCCACTGACCCCCCCATGGCCACACACACACAGAGAGACAGACGGACTAGACACAACACTAGCGGACAGAAAGAATCATATGTGCTTATGTACACACACAAAATGACTTATAAACTGATGTTAGATGTTTGTTTGTTATGGCCGCACATTTCCACTGCAGCGCGGAGCTCGCTTTAAGCGTGTCGTGCCCGGCCTGTTTTTGGTTGCGTTTCCACTTGGCGTAGTACCGGCTAGCGGGTACTATTTCACAGTTTTTCTGGCCCCATAAAATCGAGGTTCTTTCCGGGCCAACAACCAGGTTGAGTCGGGCTGAGTATGCTAAACTAGAGAGAAAATCGCTGGCAAGGGGACTACAACTACAACAAGATGAACATATTTGACCGTGATGTAATTATAATACACGTTTCAAAATGATGCCGAAGTAACAACATACTGATACCAGTTAGTAAAAACCATGAATTAATGCTTTGACAAGTCTGCAGACAGACAGCAGGCGAAAAACCCTTTTAAAATGCGTGTTTTCTGAATAGAGATCGGCTAAGCTAACGTTGTATATGCTCCGACCGTCCACACTCACAACAACGGCCTACAGACATAAATAAACCAGCGACTGTATTCGCCATGACACAGGCAGTCTGTGGTTTGTACTTGTTTAACTTTTGTCTAGTTTCTGAACAGTGCTCCTACAGAACCAGAGTCACTGAAATGCTGGAGACACTGAAATGGTTAACTGTCAGACAGAGGTCAACTTGTATTTTATTAAATGTTGTCAGAAATATTACAGTGACTCACTCACCAGATATATTATCACAAAGGTTTATAGCGCAATATGCACAACATAACTATCAAACACGACATACAATAGAAGGAAGGTTTGTATTACCCAAATCTAAATCAAATATGGGACAGAGAACAGTCATGTACAGAGCCATGATCAGCACTTATTTTTGCACAGCGGAACGTTTCTTACTGGATGAGTTTCAGGCGTAGCGATTATACTGGAGCACCAACTAACGTTCATGACTTCAGCATGGGACTTCAAACAACAACAAACCACGGTGAACAATAGTCAAACATGAACGAACAAGCTGATGAGACCGCTTTGGTCGGCCCCGTGGATGGGAAATGTTGTTTTAAAAAACGGACGGATGGAAGCGTCGATAAGAGCACGGTTGTGTGCAA
Organism: Pseudochaenichthys georgianus; assembly: GCF_902827115.2. Classification (NCBI taxonomy): domain Eukaryota; kingdom Metazoa; phylum Chordata; class Actinopteri; order Perciformes; family Channichthyidae; genus Pseudochaenichthys; species Pseudochaenichthys georgianus. The sequence goes on along the minus strand of NC_047512.1, from coordinate 12,816,013 downwards.
ATTATGCAAAAAAGAATTTGCATATCACCGCAGCACATCAAGCCTAAAGTATCACCTAAATGCAAAGCATGTAGCAGCTAGCGTGGACATTAGCCCGACTCCGAGTGCAAGGAACCACACCCTGACCCAACCCACACTCAACCAGATGACTGGTTTCAGGGCCAGGATAAGTAAGTCCACGTCTGAGAAAATAACCAACTCCCTGGCTCACTGGATTGCACTCGACTGTAGACCACTTGGAGTAAAATCCATGTGAAAATTGCTTCTCACTGTTCTCAGGTCAAATATGTATATTTGATTAAAAATGCGATTAATTTCGATTAATTAATTACAAAGCCTCTAATTAATTAGATTAATTTTTTTAATCGAGTCCCGGCTCTTATTATGTACACTTATTTGTATTTACTTTTGTTTGGCCTTAGGATGGTGATAATTGGATGACCATTTTAGTTTCACTTCATTTCACTGTAAATTGCATGAAATTACGAGCTGTTTTGTTTTGTTTTAATTTTGTTGTATGTTTATGTATGTTTTGAGTGTGTGAGGACCCCAGGAAGAATAGCCAATGCTCATGCTAGTGCTAATGGGGATCCTAATAAAGACATAAAGACATATGAGGAGCTGTGAGCTCTGAGGGCTAACAGCTAACGGCTGATGTTTTTCTGTGGTTCTCATTGAAGATGACGTCACGGCTCCGCCTACACTGCGTTACTATAGTTACTGCCCCAGCTACTAAACTGTAATGGAAACGCAGCAGCATAAAGTGAGCCAGTCCTAACGAGGCCTAGCCATACCGAGCGAGGCCCTGTTGTGGAAATGCGCCATTAGTGTCTCTACTCCTTTCAAAATGGTGGACTTGGACGATGTGGTGGTCAAGAGGTTAGAGAGGTCAGATTATTGGTGGCCTATGGGTTAAAAAGGCATAGCATTCAAGTCTCTTTACCCATTATTCCTGTCTATTTCTACTACCCAACTACCACATTTAAAAAAGGCGAAGCAATGAAGATAATCCCTCTAAATCTGCGTCTCTAGAGACCCTGCCCTCTGCCTTTTTATATTTGACTGTGATTGGGAGGTTTCTGGTCGTCAGCCTCTATAAAGACGTTGTGACCAAGTTCCAGATCATAAAACCGCATCCAAAAAGGAAGCTACTAACTCGGCAGACACAAAGCATGTTCAGTGCTTTGTCTGCCAAAATAAAAAGGGCCAAGAATGCTGTAGCTTCCTCTAGGATGTGGTCTTATTAAAACAATCCACAACTAGCAAATGGTGCTCATGGTACCTTTTTAAAAAAAAAGAGAGAGAGAGAGGTGGATATCTAACCTTTCAACTCCTGGATAAATCTGGTGGGAAATTGGTCAAGCAACTTAATCCCTAACTGCTGAAGGGAAGCTGCCCAGTGGCCAACACACTTAACTGTAAGTATACTGTGGGAAGACCTAAGGTACGAAGGAAAAACATAGATTTAATTGATAGCATTTAATTGAATGATCCTCCTTTAGAAGTATGTGGAAGGATACGAAGACCATACCAAATGTTTATTGTTTTCCTTTTCCACTAACACATGATCAAGGGAAGCTGACACACGTGCTGATCATGTTTAAGAACGCCTGTAGACTCAGCAGTTTAAATGATGTTCCTGCCTGCCATTGTAAACGTAAAGGTAATTCACCCCATCTTTAGTATGCTCTGGTTTCAGCCAGTTAGACTTAAGAAAAAAGTACTTTATAACACTTACGCAGCTGTATTCCTTTGACGCTAATATTCAAACATTAGCTTCCTGAATGCACAGAGCTTCTTTGTACAAACTTTTTTATTAAGTCAACTGAGAGTCTCCGCTGAATCCTGTCTCAGACTTGACTTTGGTCGGCATCTAGTCATGTTGATTCTCCACTTGGCTGAATTCAGCTGGCTTAACCAGACAACACTGTTAACGCTGGCCTCAAGGAGAGGAAGGCCATTGGAGATGAAACCAAACATTTAGCTAAATAGGGCCGCAATTCTTAGACATTTCTGTGAATACTAAGCTTCTTTTTGATCAATAGCAAACACAGCACAGTCTAGCCAGACCAGATGACTGAGGTTGAAAGAAACAAGCATGCTCAGTAAAAGAAAAGAGCATTAAAAGCAGAAATGCGTAAGAAAGCAAATAAAAGGGCAAAAAAGCAGCTTTGCTTGGACAAGGCAAATCCACAAATTCCCCAAATGTCATCAGCAGAGACAAATCAGCCAATAACCACCCCTGAAGAGGTCAATGTGTAAAATAAGCACGGACTTTCTCAGCGGGGTCTTTCAACCACTCCATGCTCTCCGTGTGTCGCCTAACAAAGACAGCAAGACGTCCACTATGAAAACAGAGAAAAAAAGGTTTTACGTACATACCTCTAACTCGACAGCCACAACTACACACATGTGATTTACAGTATTTGTACAGCAGATTAAATCTCACTTATACTGTACACCATGTCCAGTTATTACACCCACCATGTGTTCTGTTGTTTATCAATCATTATCCAGGGGAGGCTGAACAAAAAAAATCCTCCCATAGGACACGCTCATGGGTCTGAAAGAAGAACCAAAAGGATTCCACAAGTACCACGGAGGGACTAAGTCAACAGCAGTGATGAACAGGGGTCAGTAAATCCATCACTGGGTCTTTCACAAGTTTACAAATCTGGAACTTTTTGTTCTCTCGAAGAGGAGTAGTTCTGCCTGCTGAAGGTCAACAATTTCAGAATTCATATCAATTTCTTTAGATCATTCATTTGAAAGACTACATGAAGAGAAAAGTATCCGTCACTAACAGGGTGTTTTAGGAAATATTGGCAGCACATGAATTCATAATTTGTTATCTAACCCAGCCCTTTAAGGTGCACGGCATTCAACTATAATAAAACCTGTTGACAACTAAAGATGTCTTTAGTGAAGCACTTTGATGGATTGCTTGTCTTTAGCTGAGTTTCCAGTTTCTCTTTAAGATGGTTCCAAGCCAGTAACTGCCTGGAGGGTAATAAAACACAAAAAAACAATGGACCAAAACTTGCAAAACACTGCCATGATACTTTATGGAGTGCAACCAGAGCGGTGAAATGATACGAGACATAAATCAGACTTAAATGTGTGGCTTCTTGACAAGAATTACAGAACCTGAGGACTTTATAATTTGGCAACTGACCCCCTACAAGCAGCACATCATGTTACGTGCTGCACATTATAGTAAAGTACGTCTGTGTTCACTATAATTTACTTAACAAATGGACCAAACCAAGCAATTGAAACCTAGATGGATGAAGCTCCAAAATGGTATCAAGTTTTCAATTATAATTCTCTCACCTCTATCATTCCTGACTCTAGGTAAAAGGATAAAAAGACACATCCAGCCAGAAAATAGACTTTCAACCCAGTGGCAGATGGATAAGTGAAGATACATGAGATTTTGATGGATTCCTGTGCTTGTTTATAAATAACTCACTAAGCTTTTTAAACTCAACTATAGCTAAACAAAATAAATCCGAGTATAAACCATTCTTTCAAAATGCCGGTAAACTAATAATGTGATCTGTTTCTCTAGAAATGTTTTCATTCCTGCTCTTAATTCCTCACAGGCTGACATAGATAGCCCCGAGTGTATTCCTGGCACGCTTCACATTAACAAACTTCTTGATAAAAGATTGTTTTATCGGAGAAAGCCTTTCTTATCACCGAGATGTAACTGTAGAAGAACGATGAACAAGAACTTGAGTTTGATTGAAAGCTGCTCCAAACTCACAGCAAAATGTGTGTGAGAAGCAAAGCGAGAGAGGGATAAACTGTACGGCAGGCAGCTGTGTTGATAGAAGAGGCAATTCAGCAGACAGCAGGTCAGTATGACAACGTCTACAAGAGACATCTCCTGAGGTGAAGCTAAGCCGCTTAGCGTGGCAGATTACACGGTTGGAGCAGAATAATCTCACATTTCTTTTGATAACTGTGTCAGACTTTTACGAGGTGCAAGCGGGATGAGCCAGTTCTGGGAGTACCTGTGAAAAGAACAGTGTGATTTTTTTTGTGGAGAGATCCTGCACCTGTCCTGTCAATCGTCAAAAGAATATTTAGCCTGACATTGATGAATGCATTCGCATAAAGCTCGGCACTGCTTAACGTCTCTTGTTAAAGGCGCTGATCTGGGTAGTGATTGAGAGCAGAAACAGGAGGAGAAAGGAGTTCTGGTGTCTGTTATGTTGTTGGCCCTCGGGCAGTTTTTCGATTGGCAGTGGGGGGGGGGAGAAGATGAGCATGAAGAGAACAAAGAGGAAAAAGCTGATACAAAAAATAGAGAGAAGGACTAAGAGCACACATATATTTGAAGATTCAAGAACACATCCAGGAGGCCGTAGTGAAGTATGCGAGGCTGCATCAGGGTTCAGAGTTATCCTGCTCTTCAGAGGCCACAGATGCCTTCTCAGGTTTCGGAGAGATGTGTCCCCGTTTGATGATGTACTGGCATCCCTGAGTTGGGGCAGGGGCGTAGGGTTACCAACTGCCCACAGGACACCATTACTGTCTTCAGTCAAGTGCTGCAGGACATGGATGAAAGCACCAGGCTTCACAAACAGGGGGTAGAGTGAAGCTAATGTACCCACCGCCCCTGTGTGTGTGTGTGTGTGTGTGTGTGTGTGTGTGTGTGTGTGTGTGTGTGTGTGTGTGTGTGTGTGTGTGTGTGTGTGTGTGTGTGTGTGTGTGTGTGTGTTTGCGTGTGTAGTAAGTTCTGTCATTTAAGTGGCCATCCGTCATTGACTTAACATGCTGGAAATTCATACAATCAGATATACAGCAACACCTGCATTGTAAACAAAGAATGTTGTATTCCGTTACCTCTTCTGTCCCAAATCGGCACTGACAGCCCTTTAAAAGGATTCAAACAGCAAGTTTGATAAGAAGTTTAAGACATTTACCTAAGTGTGGACTTCAAATGAATAGTTTGAAATCATAGGAAATACTAACTTGCATGAATAGTGGCTGAATAGTAAATATGAAGCAACAGTCAGCAGCTGGTTAGCTTATCTTAAAGCCTGGACACAGGCTGTGTCCAAAAGTAACAGACCTGCACATTTAAAGCTCATTAATAAACATAGTATACTGTGCCAGTGAGCAGATGGTGTTACCACAGCCTGTTTCCACTCTTTATTCAACGCTCAAGGAACCATCTACTAGCCGTCTACTTGTTTGAAGAGGCAGATAGAAGACTCATATTAACTTCTTAACTCTGTGGATGAACATATTTTCCAAGATGTTGAAGTTCTGAACTTAAATCTGAGTGTTTCTATAGCCAATAAAAATGTACCTGATCATCACATGTTCTTTTGTAAAATGCTGTCTGCATAAGGCTGTACATTGTTGTGGTTTATCATGTCTAATTTAGGTCTTTACATAAACACCTATTTGCATAGTGAATACTGCACTGTTACTTAGTTAGACCTTACTAATCCATGAGTCTTTCATGCAAGATATCCCAGAGACACATCTCTCTCGTGAGCTGCCGTTAGGCATATTCCCAACCATGTTTCAAATCCTTTTCCAATTATGTCTGACATGTGGAGTATCTCATCTAATAGGAGCCAGAAATGGTGAAACGTACTGAACCCCCGAAAGCCCTAACCCTGCAGTGAACTGTTACAATCTACACATTCACTGAATCCCCAAATGCCAGAAGCATTATCTCAAACAGGACACACACACAAACAGAATCCCTAATGGACGGATATTTTTCTTCCTCGGCATGCTGTGTGGTGCCAGCCTTTTTCTTTGAGCAGCCTCCTGCTGTGTTCTTGTTCCCTAATGAAAAGATGCCTCACTCTGCTCCCCAGAATGCACTGGGAAACGTCACCTGTGGTTAATAGGCTCTCATTAACCACCTGTGGAGACCCAGAGAGACGGTCGTCCCATTCACATGTAAATAACAACTCAAACAAGTAAACAGTGTAAAGAAGTAAAGGTGGCTTTTTTAGTTGATCTTTTATTAACATTTCATTAGTTTTTAAGTGCATCTTAAACTCAAATTCTGATCCTGGTGATTGCTGGGAAGATTTTTAAGACATCAGCGTGTGTGTATACCAAATCCTCTATTTGCTTAGCTTCCAGACTGCTTCACTGTTTCAATGTCACCTGCGGATACTCAGAGCCGAGGGAGGGCAGAGAAATGCAAACACTGGGCTAATTGGCCCAATTAAGTCATTATGCAACACAAGCCAGAGGTCTGACAGTTAACACCCATCTGGCTCTCCTTACAAAGACCTGTGTCAAGTTGAACTCAGAAATGTTCCCACCAGCATGTGTCTGCAGCAGAAAATGAAATATGAGGCGCTGCAGGTCAGTCAGTGATAGACGATTATATCAGCAGTTTCTTCAGCACCAGAGGAAGTTGTTGCTGTGTGTGTGTGTGTGTGTGTGTGTGTGTGTGTGTGTGTGTGTGTGTGTGTGTGTGTGTGTGTGTGTGTGTGTGTGTGTGTGTGTGTGTGTGTGTGTGTGTGTGTGTGTGTGTGTGTGTGTGTGTGTGTGTGTAAGCATGTGGGTGCTTACCTCTCCTGACATGTCGGGAGCCAGAGGGATGAGGGGCCACAGGGAGGAGTAGATAATGAAAAACACCACCCACAGGCCGATGCTTCCCCAGATGGCGATGTGACTGAACTGTGGGCGGAGAATCAGAGGACAGTAAGGAAACAGAAATTATTTAAACTGAGTTAATTTACAGATTTGAGCTGTATTAAATGTTTATTCAAAATGATATATGCTTTAAAATGAGTGGCTTTTAGCAACTTGGAACAGTTTTGGCCAGACTGCAATCTTTTTTTATTTCCTCAGTATCCCTTCACAATTTGCACATATTAAATTCACACTCTACTTTGTTACATTTCAATAAATACAAAATAACTACAACTACTTTGCACAATTGTATAATGACTAAAATATTATATATTGGTAGTATAAGTTTGGTCTTGTAAAGTGTATTCTAACTGAATTCTTTATATTATATATTGTGTATTCTATACATATATATATTTTTACTCTTGATAAGTATATATTACAGTGTATTATTGAGCCATGTAACTCATGTGCAGATCCGTCTATCTAAGCATGTTTCTCAGAGTTTACAGTTACAGGCTCAGTGGGAAATGCAAGGATGTAAAAACGTCACAAGTATCAGTGGTCATAAAGTGCAGGAGCTGGAAAGAGTGGGCAGAAGTTTAGAGAGAAAGGATAGAGCCATCAGCCTACCATGGTCCAGGACGAGGTCTCGAGGCCGGCTTTAAGACAAACTGTGATGACCACAAACTGAAAAGACACAAATCACACTGACATTACACCAAGTCCCTCTGCAATACTAAAACCAGTCATGGTAAGTGCATCACACATGCTAGAATGTACATTAAATACTATGTGTTGTACTGTGGAGTAAAAGATGTGGCCGACAAAGTAAAAGGCAGAAGAAAAGGCAGTTACATTGATGTTGATTCACACAAATGGGATGACACTTGACTCAGAGACTAAACCGTTTAACACAGAAACAGCGCCTGTCAAGAAGATTGGTGCACTTACTGTGTAAACCATGTTGCCTAAGAGGAGATAGTCTGGAGTTCTTCCGTTGCCAAACACAGTATCTGTGAAGAAAATCAACAACAGAAGCTTTTAGGGTCAACGCTGTCTCTTTTCAGCTCTTGGGTTTCATGCAGAGTTCCATTAGGTGATCCAAAGAGTAAACAGCCAGGCATGGAGGTTATTACTTTAGTACATCTCAGTGTGAACTCTGGTGTAAAACGCCCCATTAGAGACTTGGATTTAAGGTGGACTTGGGAGTGTGAAGTTAAAACCACAGGCAAATGCTGCTTCCATTACCGCCCTTTGAGAGAGGCTGGAATGTCAATGCTGTCTTTCCCACTAGAAGGAAGGAGTGTATCCGTGAAAATCCATCAGTAAGACTGAGAAGCTAAATTGGTGTGCATTAATCTTGGTCAGAAATAAATGTCTTGGCTAATACGTTGCTGAAATATAAAGAACATGACTGTGTTTCTGACCAAATTGATATTTATTCTGCAATTAAATCTGGTTCCAACCTAAACAGGAACAAATCCCTTAAACAGGGGTTAGAGGAATTTCCTAAATTAATAAAATGAAGATTACCTACACATTAAAATAGCTTCAAACTGTCCACGTGGGTTGAGGCTAAAACTAAAACATCAGCAGTGTACAACGGCCAGTAAAGAAAGAAAGAGAGGCTCCCGTTCCCTTTACTTCCGGCCCGTCACATGTCTTGTGTGCGCTGAGGCTTTGCTGACAGCCTGTCAGTCAGAGTGAAGGAGCTTGGCGCCTTTGTTTGGAGAGCAGGCACAGGCTTGTGTGGTCCTGCGGCCGGCCAAGACTTACCGGCTCAAAGATCCCTATTCTCTCTGCACTCGCACCCTGAAACCTGCATCTGTGCACAAACATGCACAATTGACCTTAAACAGATAAATAAAGTTATCAAGAATGAATTGTACTATCATTGTGCAAAACGACAGATAGCTATTTGGATAAAACACCTGACAATCGATTGACAGTTTGAAAAAATAAATAAGTGCAAATAAGTCCAAAAGCATTTCATCAGCTCATTTGTGTGTATGCGTGAATAAATGCCTGTTAGTGTGTGTAGCTCTTGCCGGAGCACACAGATGTTTGTAATTCATGAGCGGGCAGTTGAAGAGAGAACTAATTAAGACAAAGTATGTGTGTTTGACTATCCTCCCTCTCCATCCAGAGTCCACCGAGGGCCTTGGCGGAGTCTCTGGGAGCTACTTACCATGCTGGAAGGCTTTAAGGGGGATCCAGAAGAGGATGACGGAGTGGAAGAGGCCGTTCAGACAATGGGCCCAGAAGACCTGCAAAAAAAAGAGGGGAGATGGATGGAGGCGAAGGAGGCAGAGGGGAGGAAAGGAGGGGTGGGGGGTTGGAGGCGGCAGGAGTTTCAAAGAAGAGAGAGGGAGACAGAGAGAAAAAAGCATGAGAAAAGGGTGTGGGGAGCTCCAGCCTTCCAAGTGACCCCTGACCCGGGCCCTTTGTGGCAGCCCAGCGCTAGGCTAAGTGGCGGTTTTGTCGGGGCCTCCTCACTGAATGGCCACCCCGCTGACAGACACGTTGTATATCCGCTGTGTGTGTTATGGGGGAGAGAGAGGCTGCTGAGTGTGTGTACGAGCAATGAAAGGCAATAGGACAATGTCAGTGTGCAGGTTTTAACTTATTCTTTCCACAGAATCAAAGAAAAAACGCAGCGAGCATAAGAAACGGCAAAATACACGTCTTCACCTCGACGATAAGAACGTTATGCAACTTTGATATATGTGCTGCTAGTGTGAGGGTCTCCTCTCATTACATTTCATAAGGCTTTGGCTCTTTCATGTAAGGATTTTAACTGGTGTAGAAATAAATGACAGGAGTGTTTAAACAAGCAGAAATCAGTCTAGAAACACACACAGCGAGACTGACAGGCCGGACAGAGATTAAACTGTTTTCATGGTAATTATTAAGGGCCTGGAAAATCGTAGTGTGGACCGCAGTCTGCGTGTGTGTCTGTGTGTGCAAGCATGCAGACTTTGGATGAGTCAATACTCCCACTCCAAAACCACCTTGTTTCAAATGTACTTTATGCAACACCAGAGCCAAACAAAACACAAATGGGCGATGTAGCATGAAACAGCCGTGAAATCTATTCTGCCAAAAACGGCTCCACATGTGTGCCCCCTTTTCGTCCCTGTGCTGACCCAGACGACGCTGTTGCCCCGGAGAGCTGAGAGTTCATCAAACCCAGAGAGTAAACGGATAAAGGAGGATAAATAAAAACTGAAAAAACATTACATTTTAATCTCTGGCCTCTTTTTAATCATCGGTTCTTGGCAGACAAGTGAAAGGCTCACTTTCTTATAAACACTCTTTTCAACAACTTCAGCAAATCTGTCAGTAAAACATAAAACACAGCTTATTTGAGACACGTAAGACACACTGAAAGTCAACATTTCTTGGGATTTTTGCAGGTTTGGGTCATTTTAAAATAACTAATAGAACGGCTTTGGACTTTGGGGTGATTCCAAAATGGTGAAACAAGAGAAAAAAGGAAGGAGAAGGTACAGTGAAGGAGAAGTCTTCTTCCAAACTGTGAGTCTTTGTAATACACCTTGGCCTCTGTGGCTCGACCTACTCACCTTTGCTATCGACCAAACAAAGTCCCATAGCAGCCACCCCCCCCCCCCCCTTCCTCCTCCCAAATCCCCCCCAGGATTACCTCACCCTCCCACTATGTACACAAAACCCACTGAGTGAAGAGTGGCCTAAACCAACCCCCACCACTTTATCTTAATTGTGGATTAAATTATCACTAATGTTACAATCACGTTTATGCCCAATAGCCTACTGTTGACAGGCTCTGCTCTCTCTCTCGTCCTCCTCCTCAACTATCCCATTCCCAAACACTGCAGGGATGCAAACAAAGTAGTTTCCTTTCCTCAATAATGAATGCTAATGAAATCAATAAATGTTCATAATCATGTGTCACAGTGGGATCCTCCCTTTCACCCTGCTCTCTTTCTTTTTGTACATCCCAGAAAGTTACCAGGGGTCCCCTCCGAATGAATGCTCAGTCTGTCCTGTAGATATTCTGACCTTTGTCAGAATAATAATTATAATATAATTAAATAATAATAATAATTGCGGCAAAAAAGCTGGTAATTAATATCGAACCAAATATTTTCAGTGCTGCCCACACCTTGGTAGGCCAGGCTCACTTTATGCTGCATTTCCATTACAGTTTAGTAGCTGGGGCAGTATCTATAGTAACACAGTGTAGGCGGAGCCGTCACGTCATCTTCAATGCAAACCACAAAACCAACATCAGCCGTTAGCTGTTAGCCCTCAGAGCTCACAGCTCCTCATATCTGTTCAGAAACTAGACAAAAGTTAAACAAGTACAAACCACAGACTGTCTGTGTCATGGCGAATACAGTCGCTGGTTTATTTATGTCTGTAGGCCGTTGTTGTGAGTGTGGACGGTCGGAGCATATATAACGTTAGCTTAGCCTGATCGATCCGATCTCCATTCAGAAAACACGTATTTTAAAAGGTTTTTCGCCTGCCGTCTGTCTGCAGACTTGTCAAAGCATTAATTCATGGTTTTTAACTAACCGGTATCAGTATGTTGTTACTTCGACATCATTTTGAAACGTGTATTACAATTAAATCACGGTCAAATATGTTCATTTTGTTGTAGTTGTAGCCTCCTTGCCAGCGATTATCTCTGACCATTCAGCAGTCGAGAGTGTTTACGTCACTAGTTTAGCATATTCAGCCCGGTTGTTGGCCCGGTAAGAACCTCGATTTTGGAGGGCCAGAAAAAAGGTGAAAAAGTATTCCTGAGACGGAACTACCCCATGTGGCAAAGCAAAAAAAAAACGTGCGAGGCCCTGCAGTGGAAAAGCGCCATAAGAAGGGAGCTCAAAGGAAGAAATAAAAGTGTAAAACAAGAAGAAGAATGCAGTATAAGAGGTGATAGTTGCTAGTAAACTGCTGAAATGACTACAACCACTTCAAGAGGGGGTTCGGGTTTATTGGAGTGACTCAAGTGTCAGGTATATGTAATTAAAAGTGAATGGGTGGCATAGTTAAAGACACGCCTTGAGTTTTTAACACCCTCAGTCACTCCCTTCTCCCACCTCAACACAAGCAGCTTTAATTCACAAAGACAGTATCTGTTGTGTACAAAAGAGCCAGGCGTGCAGAAAGACAGGCTTCGAGGGGCCAAATTCCTGCTGGATTTTCTCGCCTCGCCTCGGGCCAGCTGCAAGGAAAATATCTCGGGAAAAGAGTGGACAAGCCAGCAAAAACAACCTGCTGACCTGGCCGAGTCATCATTTACGGGACTTGGAAAATGTGTCTCAAACTAAATTGAGGTTCATTTGCTTCTAACTATCAGACACATTTTTCAGACCCTTATTTGGCACTGAGAAGTAATGAAGTCTTCAACAATATTAATGAAGGGAAAATCAATCCTACTTTAGAATTTAACTAAAAAAGGGGTCGGTTTAATGAGCCGTTGTGAGGACAAATGTCTGTCTGTTTAACTTATACATGAAGATAATGTATCCACAGAAAGACCATAGCTCTTATTTTGTGTAAAGTGTGTCCTTTTTGACACCAAAGGACCTCCATTTTGTCATCTTTCTCTAATTATGAAACACAATCCGGGCCATAACTAAGAGTGGATTTGATTACATTTACTGAACTAATTACCTTGATTGTGTTCATTTGTCATAAGTGAGTTAAAATCTGAAATGTTTTTTTTTTGTAATTCGACTAATTTCCTACAGCCTGATAGCTCACCAGGTGCCCCTTGTTCAAAGGCTACTTACTGCAGGGACCTGAGCTCCAACCCAACCTGTGGGCCTTTCCTGCATTTTGTTGCCCCTCGCCTCCTTTTTTGTCTCTACGGCTGTTCTATAGTAAAAAAAAAGCCCAATAAAGACTTTCAGTCAAGGGTGGTGTGTTTAAATTGCTTCTGTGTTTATAAAAAAAAAATTACTGAAATGTTTTTGTTGTTAATAAACTAAGCTATTAATCAGCTTATCATTGCCGCCGTTTACATTGGGGTCAGGAAACATTCAAATGATTTCTTTTTTTGGATGAATATGAAGGATTTGGCTTTTTGGCAGGTTGAAATGGGCTAGCTGTCTCCTTTTTTAAACTGGTTTGATTAGAAAAACTGTCAGTTTTTAAGCAAGTAAGTTGTCACTGCTCATTAAACTGAAGACGGAAACACATTTCACACATTCAGTGTGGTCCGACATGGGTTAAACTCAATCTGACAGCCTTGCTCTGAGAGCAAAAAATGGCCTTACTTAAACAAATTGCATAATTTTCCACAACAAACGCTGTCACACAATGACAGCACACTCTCTATATTCCCTCCTTTCTTCGATTATTTCTGCTGCATCCCCCAACCCATCTGACCTTCCCTGCTCCTGAACGCCATGGCCAATCCGTATTTAATCCACCTCCATGCTGTGCTAACCAGGTCACCACGCCTGTGGGTCCAGGGCGAAAGAGGAGACATCTTTATTACCAGCGGGGAAAAAGCTAACGGACAGTCCCAGCTACCAGACAGAATAGGTCAAGCCAGGCCAAACCAGGGTCCAACTGGAGACCCACTGACTACAGCTGCCAGGTCACTGGGACCGGAGACACGTCCTCAAAACAACACGACAGGAACCTCTTGTGTCATTCATTTGATCTTAATTGGTCGTAAGAGCTCGCACATTTGACCTTCTCATTTGTGTGGCGGAGCACAAAATGAATTCTCAGATTTAGAATATTGTTACATGATATAGTATTATATTTAATATGAAAATGGAGTGTTTGGTTACACTAGATGAGCTGAATAGAATTACCAAAATGGCTGGTAATGTTGCTCGCAGACTAAAAGCACCAAAGCACGTTAGCAGAAATACAAAATATTAACTGAATACAAGTTCCTTACAAGTGAAGGAACACTGCCAATATTGCACCAGATTTGGAGAAATGTTAGAACTCCATATCAAGTAATGATATTACTTTATATAAATGGAGCAGGTATAAATATAACAAAATACTGCAACAAAAGGACAAAAGTTATAATAATAGTGATGTCATCAAATAATATTTAAAATCCGGTTGTGCACAAATAAAGTACATTTGATAAACAAGTGTTACCTTGGTATTAAAGCCCATTGCATTCTGGGAGGTTTTGTAGAGTTCTGGGTATTTCAGCATGTTTTCTTTCCTGCAGGAACGCTCAAATATTCCCAGAGTGAGAGGAGGCAAAGCAGTGAAGATCTGTCAAAGAAAAGCACACACATGAGAAAAAATTTGTGGTAAAAAGTACAAGGTATTAAAAGAAACATATCTATGTAACCAATAGCTTAAATCGCTTTGAAATTTCATAGCTGCCACCCTCTCCATATGTTACATTTATAGGAGAATTTGCTTCAATTTGTTCTCCACATTCCACATTCTTTATTTTAAATCATTGGAGACCATTGACCTTATAACCCTTAAGGGTTTCTTATTTCGGTTTGTCATGCTTCACGTCTTTTCATATGCAAAACCCAATGAACATCTGTGATACCCTTGACTTAGAAGCAGGTATTTAGGCCTGGCTAAAGTGTAATTTCTTAGTGGTGTTGTAATGTTGTTCTGTATAGCAGCTGCTGAGAGAGGAGTGATGGTATTGTGTAGCTGGGGGCTCAGTGGGTCAGTTGGTGTGAGTTCCCTGAAGCCCCATCTGGAGTGGGAGTCTACAGGCCTCAGTCTGCAGGACCAGCGGGCCACAGGACATGCTCCACTGGCCTCCTTTCTTATTCAGAGCCAGGCGCAGGAAGATCTCCATTGAGAGGTGGATTCAGCCCACTGCCTCCGACAGACTCCCACTGAGGCGGAGGAATTCCCTCAGTTTTGGATAAAGTAACCCTCTTCCCACCCCCCAAATATAGTACTGGATCTAAGCTGATGGTTTATTATGAAATGAATGTGAGAGTCAAAGCTGTGTAAATATTCTTCTCACTTGACAGTTTGTCCCTCCCATAAATTACTTCCATTTGAGACCAATCAGGAATGTGATGAAATTTCACTTCACACGTCTCAGATTTTTTGTTTGTTGATTGAATTGAGTTGATTTTAATAAACAGTTTAAAGTTACATATCAACTCCTTATGGACTTAACGGCATGGTATTACATTTTAGACTTGCAGATGCACATATTTGAGTTCTACTTAATTCATGTCAGATATGAAATATTAGTTCATTAGGAGTGGTCCTATTATAAAGCCCTGTGGGACGCCCTTCATCAGCAGCCCACTCTTTCCTATTCTTTTTATCATTCAAACGTAGCTGGCCTTACTAACGACACACTTTAGAGCAAGCAAATCTGTTGTTCTTTCGTATTCAGTACATAGTTCAGGGCACAGAGGGAATATGGTCTTGACAACTGGTCATAAATAATGGGAAACATATTAAAGATGTTGATGACAAAGTCACGTAATAAAGGGATCAGTTTAAGGCACACAACCACAAATCTGTGTTTTTCCAGAGGGCTTTGGGTTAAAAAAGGACTCATTAGAGAATTAATTTTATTAGCACTTACCACATTGTATAAGCCGATGCACCAGCGTTCAAATAGGATCTGGCCTGAGAAGCCATTGACGAATGCAAACCAGATCTAAGGGAGACAAAATCACATGAAGAAGCAATAAGAACAGATGAACCAATGGTGGAGAAACAGATTCATATAATGACAGCTCTAAAATAGAGTTTATATCAAACACTTCATCATTTTCATTAAAACACAAAGATAACTACGATTGTTTATCTCCCCTTCCCATTACTGTAATATTAATCGGTGAGGCACTTAGTCATGAATTCAATACTGCAGTCTCCACTAGATGCTGTAAACAACACATCTCTGTAGTATTTTGAATTTCAGTAGGCACTATGCTTTCCATTATTGATAGTGATGGTGAGACCAGCTCATTTTAGATACAGACAATCGGCTTTTTCGTTAGATTTCATGTCAATAAAAAAAAAACTGAAAAATGGAAATTATCCTAATTCAAATGCGGGATTGTTTGAAGTGCTGACCTGTGATCAACATGCCATTAGTTTAAGTTAGCCAGGTTTCAAATTCAGATAAAGCAGAGCGGGGCCAAAATAGAGCAAATAAGAAAAATAAGGAGAGTGGGAAAGCCGAGACCTCCAGATGCCACCTCCACGATACAAACTGCCTACTGGATTCATCACAGGATTAACTACAGACATATATCAAGCCCACAATTTTCCTCCTTGATCTACCTGAAGACAAGTGGGTGACAGACGAGGTTAGTTATAGGAGCAGAGTCTGGGCTGTAGGACTCTGAAGGATGGAGACTGTGATATATTGTGTCAGGAGAGTGAGACAGAAGTAATGTAAACCATATGTTGGGTGGAGACGAGTCTTATCACATTGCCTGATTAGTTATACTTATCTGAACAAAACAATGCCTCTGAGATCAGGACACAAGCCAGGTATTGTAAATAAACTATATTTAAAGCAAGTAGAAGTTGGGATACAGTATCTAGTCTATACAAATGGTAATTAGTTTTTAAATGCATTTGTCAGACACATTCTGCACTACTGGTATGCTGACAGTTAATCAAAGTTTGACACTTCGCAGTCCAGAACCAGCATATTACTCACGCCAGATCTGTCAAGGGAACATCAGGGGTGCTGTGTTTTTGCCATGGCCAAGCAAGCATTTCCTCGCTTCATTTAACTTCATTATGAAGGCATGAACTGCTACAAATTTTCAGATTGGGACAAAGCCTATGTGAGGGCCCCACCCGCCCGCTGCCACTCTCTACATGACCAATACCAATCTGCAACTGGCCTATCCTATTTAATCGAGTAAGCATATGCATGAAAACAAATGTCTGTCCCGCTCCCTCCCCCCCACCCTTCATTCCCTTGGTGAGGTTGGGGGGGGGGTGGGTGTCTATAGACGAGGCCTGTGTTTGCCCACAGACCCTGCCCTTCATCTCCCCTCTCTGCCACACCCACCCCTCACAGATCCAAGCCTGCTCTCCATCAGGTGCACTCTACCATGATGTTGTTTCTTTTATGTGAGAGGTCCTGTTTTTAAATTCACGTGGGATGTTCACCCAAAACTGGGACCATGTAGCTCTGTTAACATGAGAATCACGGGATGTACAGTACATCTGTTGGCAGTGCAAGAATAGTTTTAAGGTGTTTTGGGATCTTGGCTTGCAGAAAATACATTCGGATGCCGTTGCTATGGGTAATGTTAAGATGAAGCCTAAGCCATGAGGCAGGTTCAACCATTAGCGTGGCACAAGCAACGGTAACGAGAAGCTAGCGAGTAGGTCAAACTGCTGAATTAATTACAGCTCTGCCCAATGAGGAGCTCTGGGCTGATATATTGTTGTGCTAAGTTAAAAAAAGGCTCCTATTCATTGCATGTGGTAACTGCCTCTGTGTGAGTGTTTTGGCCTGGTCCTTGGGGTCCCAATAGCTTCTGTCTCTTTCTCCCTCTCCCATCTCTTGAGGGACAGATGCATTGATTTGCTCATTAGGGGAAGTACCAGGCAGGATTTTCTTCCCCTTTTCTTCTCCTCATTGAGTGCCACTCAGCAAAGGGGTGTGGCTGGCCTCTCTCCCCGACTGAACATCATGAAAACAGCAATGGAGGGAAGCGGGATTCAGAAAAGGGGGATTGGGCCGCGGCTTGCCGATAAGAAGACTTCGTGCATATTCATAAGCGAATCAAAAATCACTGATTCCATGAGCTGCTTCACAGCTCTGCGGGCTTGTCTGAAAGTGGCAATGGGTTGGAGGGTGGGGGGAGCATGACATTTGTCTTTAACAATGTGAGCCCAGATACTCTTAAGCTTAGTACAGAGAATTGCAAATGGAATTCATACACAAAGCAAGCAAAGAATGTCAAGGGATATAAAGAGGGAGCTGATAGATATGCTGGAAATATGTGGAGCTACAAACACAAGGTGTCTCACAATGCCAGACACGGCCTCTGTGGCTTTATTCAGCATGCAATGGTCGGCAAGCTCAGCAACTCTGAGCCGCACTGAATGAGCCTTCATGTAATTGCCACATAAATGCCACTTGTCCATCAGCCCCCTCTGTCGCACCCTGGCAATGTGTCAATCAGACATGAGTGGCCAGCTGGATCGGTCATTTGAATGAAGTTGCTATGGCATCTTCTGGAAAGGTCTCTTAGCTTAAATGTGACTGAAATTCATTATTTTTTAATTCTGTTTTCACGTTAATTGCGTAATATGTAAAAAAAAAAAAAAAAAGGGGTTATGAATTTGGCTTGAAGCTCTGGGATACATTGTTTAAAAAGAGTAAAGATAACCATGTTTTGCAATTAGGGAAATAAGTAAATCTTTCAAGCGTGATCATGGTTAAAGTATTCTCTAACTGATAAGGAAAAAGGAACACAAACCATAATCAACAGCATGGGGAAATCCAAAAGAAACACTGAGGCAGTTCAAGCTGTCAGCCACTCATCCACCGGAGGGACAACCTTACATTGGGACTCACTATTAAACCTCAGAGGCAGAATAGACCCTGAATGATCATACATTCAGGGTCTATGTCAGGGTCTATAAGTCTGAGACATATAAGAGTCTCAGACTTAGTTCCCGTCTTCAACAAAAGCCGTGGAATCTTTCACCCTCCTACTCCATGTCTCCTTAAAAGAACCAAAGACCCAGTGGAAGGAGAGGGAGACGAAAAGAGGCTTAAACAGACTATCCCAGTCCTGGTATTCAAATTATAACACACACTGTACCAGACAATGGTGCTGTGAACAAAAAAGTAAAAATTCCCGTCGACATCCTTCCTTTTCTACTTGCAGGGCAGCCTGGGAGTCGACGAGAAAAACATGGAAGCACAAAAGTAAACCTATTAGTGCTACAAATGCAGCTTTATACCCATACCCTGAGGTTGCTGGTGTGTTAGATGTCAGGGTCTTACAAAACAGGGACGTTTGAAATATTGAAGCAGCCTTAAAGTGGAGAAAAGTCCTATTATCTACTTCAATCCCCTGAAGGAGCGCAGAGCACGGGGGAAGGGGGGTTATGTTTTCAGAGAGAAACAAAAGGTGTGCTAGAAAGAAGCTCGCTTAACATCAAAACTTGATGTTAAGTTTAAATTGTAGGGAAACACCTGCTTTGAAAAGAGTATTTTGATGTTTTTCAAAGAGAAGCTGTATTTGGAAAAACAAAAAATCAAAGAATAAATATTGCAAAATATTTGAATGTTTTATAAAGGTTGTGGACATTTTGAATAGAACACTGGAAGGCAGTCTTGAATTTATTTAATATAAACATAAGATGTTGTGCCACCTTTTAACGTGGTTAAAAACAGGGCCGAACATCTATGAATTCGACATTCGTGCACAGATGAAATGTCTTACGTAATGTTTTTACTGACAGAAAATTAAATTGGCTGCAAATCAAATTTGATGTTGGATCTGCAAATGTAACCTTATCTGGAAAAGGGTAGCATGATCAAACAGTTGCAGTTCCCATAACTGGAGTTATAACCTGAAAGAGAGCGACTGCCCTGTTTTACTTCAGGTCACAATAAGCCAGACATGCTGGAATGTAAAGAGTAGTCTACTGATTCTCCATGGTATATGAGCTAGAGTGAGATCAGAGGTCAAATGTTACAGAGAGAGGATGAACAAAAGAGAATTTTAAAGTGCTCATATTTCCAAGACAGGTTATTTGGGGCTGATGTATTAAAGGTCCCATGACATGCTTTTCTGGTTATTACCCGTCCCCTTGTGTTTTATGTAGCTTTGTATGCATGTAAACGGGCTGCAGAGTCACAAACCCTCAAAGTACACCCTGTAGCGAGTAAAACTCTAATACAGAAAATACCTGTCTATGCTGCCCCAGAACGCCTCGTTGGGGATTTCTCTTTTTCCATCGTTTACTTCTTGGGTATAGTGACGTATTTCGGGTATAGTGACGTTACGTCCGCGGAGCCGTTACGTTTGGACCAATCCGCGGACTTCCTCACACACACACACACACACACACACACACACACACACACACACACACACACACACACACACACACACACACACACACACACACACACACACACACACACACACACACACACACACACACACACACACACACACACACACACACACACACACACACACACAGCGGGACGTTGCGAGATTCGCTGCTGCGAGGAGCGAGACACTGAGCTGGCTCACTGGTGTGGGGTCGACGAGACAGCGAGACACCGCGGAACTCAGCCTGGGCACACACACAAACTCCCAGCCAGGCCGTGGGTGTGTGTGTGTGTTTCGGGCTGTGTTTCGCTGTCTCGCAGACGGCCACTGGGCTCAGAGGGAGGGGGGGGGGGGGCAGGAGCTCCAACAAGCCGTTTAGGACAGAGAGTGAATACACATACAATACAGAGATGCTGTATGAGAAACCAATGTGAGATTGGAAAATTGCACAATATAAATGTATTTTAGTATACCTCAACAATGGAATTATGATCATTTAAGAACCTATTAATGTGTTATACCAGATAACGGGAAGAATCTCAGCTAACTGACGATAAAAAACATTTTTACCAAAACAAAACACAAGTCTCATAAGAAGCATCTCAATGACTCTTGAGCGAAAATGCGAACGCACTTTGGCACAGAACTCAAGATAAAAGATACCCTTATTACTTATCGTAGCTGCACATACAATATATCCGATTAAAGCTGAGGTTCCACAGATTATTTAGGTATATATATTATCACTGAGTGATCCGAACTCGCGACAGGGGAAGCAAACACATACATCACAACACGTACCTTTACGTAGCTTTTAAGGGAGATCCTCTCACCGTAGCTGTCAATCTGATCAAAAGACGTGTTCAATGGCATTACAACGAGAAAAAACGCGGCTGAATCGGTTAATCCATAGGTTGAAAATGTTTCTGAGTAATACTTTTTTTAAATTTATAATCCATAATTCCATTTTTATGTAAAGATCGGAGAGTAAAAGTTAGTTAGCTAATGGTAGCCACCAGAGTTATCGCAGCTTCCGGTCTTGGCTATGCGGCAGTCTCACACACACACATGACCAAATAAGGAGTATGTGGGAGTTCCCCTCGATTTCATTGGCTCTGACGATTAGAAAGAGATTAGAAAATTGAGCAAGGGGGGCCAGAGATAGGTCAAATCCACCCAAATGACCCTAGAAGGGTTTTTTTTGTGCTAAATCTCTCTAAAAAGGTCAAATTTCACTTGTTTTGCATCAATCTTGATACAGGGTACTTATTATATGTTGTAGTTTGGATTCCTAAAGCCTTTAGTCTACCATCCCATCATTCAAGGGTGGTTTTCACTATAAGTATTTTTTTCTTTTGGACGGACACAATCATTTACATTTTTTACTATGTTCAATCTGAATTTACTTTAAAATAAAAAACATCTATATTGATTCTGACACTTCTACATCCAACTCACAGGTGTAACCTTGCTTTGAGAAAAAAGATTATTAATTTAACCCTTTTAGAATGGAAGATATGGTCATTTGTTCTGGGAATGTCATTTTCGAGCCTGAGACCTGAAAAACAGGCTCGGGGCTTAACAGGTTAAAACCATAAGGGAAACGAAGGGTCAGGGAGCACTTATGAATTGTGCTCAGTTCAGTGAGTAAATCCTTTGCTTTATATGGCTACCGGGCCCCCCGAAGTACATAAGAAAATAGTGTGTGTGTGTGTGTGTGTGTGTGTGTGTGTGTGTGTGTGTGTGTGTGTGTGTGTGTGTGTGTGTGTGTGTGTGTGTGTGTGTGTGTGTGTGTGTGTGTGTGTGTGTGTGTGTGTGTGTGTGTGTGTGCGTATGTGGAGGGGGGGGTTATTTCTTAAAATTAGCAATTATTTTTCTTTTGCTCACTTATAATCTGTTCTTTATTTCTTACCCCATTTCTTTTTGTTTTGTATTGTGTGCAGTTTGGTAAAGCTAAACACAAATATCCCCATTGTGGACAATACACTTTCTATTTAATTAACATGTTATTCTTATAAGCATATGCTTCAAACTTTGCAAGGTGTGTAGATGACATACAGTATAACAGTGTACAGTATGTGAAACCCTGATATATATTGTTGTGGGACGTACACTCAGTAGGGATTTCTTAAGCAGATGCAAAGCCAAGCTGTATCCGTCAGTGAAGTGAACGGCCAGATGATCAAAACATCGGAGTACTCCCTATGATAAAGCTGCTGCTGATAGGAAGCACTTAACCTGTCTGCTCATTCTTGGTTATGGCTCTGAACCGGCAATCAGTGCTGGCTCTGGTATCTGTCAAAGGCCATCAAACCTCCCGCACAGCAACAGAACAATGTTGGGAGCACCATGTGTTTGAACCTCCATAACCATCGGCCATTGATGTACAATATACACAGTGGAGCTGGGTGCCATGAAGAGACATGTATTGCCTGCTCATAATTGTCCGTGTGAAGTATCATCCATGCAGTACGATGTTTCAATTCATTGTCTTAACTTCATGTTAATGACATTCCCTATAGAAATCCCATCGTTCAATGTGAAATCATTGTCTACCAAAACATTGGAAAACCATTCTATGTTAGTTGTAGGCTGGCCCATCATAGTGTTTACTGACTTAAATTCAGTATATTTATATTGTGCATTTGATAGAGACACTCTCTAGATATATATTGTGCACTGTTGATATGTATATATTTAGTGTTGATGTTTATTTTCTATCTTATTTCATTTTTAATTAATGTGCAATGCCTTGTGTACATGTTGCTATGACAAAAGAAACAATTTAATTGGGATTCATAAAGTATATCTAATATTTAATATTAATCAAATCTAAACCGTTTGCAATATTCTAGTAAATATTAACATGTATTTAAAGTGAAACAAACTGTGATTTCCATTTACCCATCTGCATTTTATTTGGTAGCATGTCCATTCAACACAGTACAAAATAATATCCTACTAATAATGTAATCCGAGGGCAGCAATGGACATGGGTAGCACTGCTAGCATGGCTTCATGATTATGAAGGTGAATTCGCTGGATTAATATTCCAAGGATCCAATAACTGGCAAGGTTTTGGGAAAGGCAGACTTCCAGTTACGTAGGTTTAGTTTTCCCCCTTCATTAGTGTGAGTGTGCGTCTTTGAGTGTGTTTGGATATATTCTGTCTTGTGAGTCAAAACTCAAACTATTGGCCCAGGATCTGCACCAACTGGCAGGTAGTGTGAAGGGCCAGTCAACAGAAATACAAACATGGAAACTCTAACAAGAAACCTTTGCCTTTACACCTAATCATGTCACGGGGAAACATCTCAATGCTTTGCATTCAGAGCCTTTGGAGCTGCTGTGCGAGACTTACCTCAATGATGTAGAGGACAATATTCTTGTAGAAGCAGTAGAGGATGCACTTGGCTACACGGTTGTAATTCCAGGCTCCATGGACGAGCAGCAGATTCTTCAAGTATTTGAACTGTGTGGGAGGAAAATGACAAGATAAATTAATAGCAAAAGTCTGAGTAGAGAACACTGTCTGATGGTTTCTCATAATCACAGATCAGTGCTGGAACAGTGAAGCAGAAAGCAGCAGTGTTATGTCCCCCAGCAGCAGAGAGGACTGATGAGGCAGTGCGGCCAAAGACTCTCACTAACACATTCCAGAAATGTCAAGTTAAAGATTGGAAGATCAAGCTTTGAGTTGCTGAAAATGGAGTTCATATGGGGGTATTAGTCTCCTGGGGATCAGCATAATAGTTAAATGGTTTAATAATTGTGGCAACATTTAGGGACTATGGTGAAATTACCATTTTACTGCCATTTCTGGCTGATAAGTGTGATTGCATTGGAGCAGAACCTCGAGGCAAGTGTCTCATCCGTGTTGCCAGCTAATGACTCAAAGGAGGCACGCGATCTACACTGCATCGTCTTTCCATCACACAACATGAGAGGTTCTGTCTCAGGAACCAGAGTAGGAGGTAAGATGAGTCAAATTAAATGTTTGGGAAAACACTATTTCGTTTATTTGAAAGTCTTCTTGTCTTTCAGCAACACCACAGTATCTTCCGGTTAAATGGCAGCACATTGACGACCCCCAGTTGGTCTGACCCCTCGAATGGTCGGTTCAAACATCAGTTACCACAAACCTGCGCTGCTGACGGATGGAGAGCAGAGGGGCTTCAGCCCAAAGCCTCTTCACTCTCCACTTGCTTTAACAGATAACTCCAAGCTTTCAAGTAAAACATCTTTAAAACAATCTGCCTAATAATCTACAGCAGCATAGAGCTCTCCTGAAACTCTCAAGAACATTCATATAAACCATGTATAGGAATAGAAAAACATGTTACACAACTTCAAAGAATTGATTTCAGTTTGAAGTCTGCAAATTAAAGTTATTGTATCGTTACACCAATATATTGAAAACACCATTGTATGTCTGAGGAGGTGTAATTTAATTACATGCTGGTAAACAAGCTAAATGGATTATAGGAGGCCACCTATCTTTGGAAGACATGCACTTTTACATGTCATGCCCATTGAAGAGGGCACTTAAGGCAAACCCGAGTCTCTCGAATGGTAATTGCGTGCTGAAGCACAGAGAGCGTTCTGTGTTTTAGTCAACATTTGGTATCCCATAGTCTCGTGCTATAATAGAAACATGATGTACCGAGTGGCGTGCGGTGGAGAAACCAGGCTCTTGTTGCCTACGGGTATCACATATCTTTGCAGAGTTTCAGACAAACTGGTTATGAGGATAAAAGCATGTATTTGAGCAACATTTTGCTGGGATCTGTTTCTGTGTGGTTGGGTTGGGAGTTGGGTGTCACCAGATGCTTGTTTTACAGGTGTTACTTCTTCACTGTATAAGCTAATGCCCTAGCAGACATTTGACCTATTGTTACCCAGAACAATGTGCCAAGCTATCAGTTACACGTGTTATACTTGAGAAGACAATGACAGACAGAATCTATTGGGAGTATTGGGAGATAGAAATTGGCACTGGTTTCAATTTACTGCTGCAAATTGAGGGCATGCCCCTGCAGCTTAAGTTTAAATTCATGTTTTAAAACTGCAAAAGTCTGAAATCTTATCTTTTGCTATTTTCTATATGATGTTTATACTTGCCTACATACTGAGCATACTTAGCTGCATACTAGGCATCATATAAAGTATTGTGAAGTCAACTTGAAAAATCCTCACAGGAGATCAAGGGGTTAAAAAGTCGGGCTGATTGACAGAGTGGCAGCTGTCTGAAATCAGTCTCTAATTGCTAATCAGCTTCGCTGCACCTTTAAAAGCACCGCACCTGAAAGAAGGGCAGTAATCCAAGCTGGAAAGGGACAAACTAAAGAGCGTGCGTCCGTCCAGCAGCAGCAGCAACGAACCAGCAGAATAAACGTCGAAGAAGCAGCACTGGTGCAGCCATAAAAAGCTGGAGAAGCGGCTGGTGAGAGACGAACTGTGTGTTTAGTTAAGAGTCATACCACTTGCCGTTCGTGGCGCACGTTAGAGCGTGCGTTCTAGTTCAGTGTCATTTGTTTGTTTGATGTCCTCAAGCTAAAGCAACATGAGTGTTGATTTAAAAACGAGTGTTTTGTTTATTGAGAGATGTAGATTGGTAAAAACGGTTTGCATGCTGCTAAGAATTCAGTCTATATTTGCATTTTTAATGAGACTGCATAAGTTAAAAAGTGTTTAAAACATAATTTATAAAAATACATTAAGAAAGTAAGAACAATATTCACAAGTGTTAAAAAGTATATGTAAAGCATGTATTTTTCCATTTATTATTTGATGTGTATTGTATTTACAGTAATTATTTTTTATTTTTCATTTAAGGCAACTTACAACATAAGCTGTACTGCAACGACAAATACCAAAGTAAAGAAAAACTCAAAAGAAACAAAGTTGTGGTCATTGTATGAGTGAAACCCAGTGAAAACCTCCTATGGACTGTACCATCCCTTTGAAGCGGGGAAAACTGCAAATATACCCAAGGGCTTGACAAGTATTGATATCAGACAATGATACTACAGATTATTCAAATATTTCGTTTTGTTATTTTATTCATTTGTATAGTACTGTATCATGTCTGTATCTTTTGTTTCATTTGTATTTTCTTTGGTTTTACACGCTCGAAAAAAATAAATAAACTAAACTAAGCATACTTGAAGCTTTGCTGGCACTGCTTAATTACTTACAAATAAAAGTTTCACAAGTGTATCCAGCACTGTTTAGCTATTTACATATTGAAAATTGTCTTCTGTTAATCTAGTCTGAATACATTTTTGCAGTAATCAAAGAAATGACGAGACATTGAGTGGCATGGTTATCTCTGACCCTCTCTGATCGCCTGAAGCCATCCTATTGGTAGTCAAAGTTACACAAAGCAGTCACATATTTTTTTCATTTTAAATATAAACAATAACTTGTTATGTTCCCATTTGAAATGCATATATCTTCCATCTCCCACTACAAATGAGGAAACAACATAGTTCATATTTGTGTGTTTTCTCACTAAACCCACCTGGGCAATAGAGTAGTCGGAGGAGTTTGCGGCTTGCAGACCCTCGTTGCCTGAGATTCCTACGCCTACATGAGCCGTCTGAATCATTCCAACGTCGTTAGCACCGTCACCGATGGCCAGCGTGATCACCTTCACCTGTTTTTTTACCATCTCCACCACCTCGGACTTCTGAAGAGGAGATACTCTGTAAAAAGAAGAACAGTATTCCACAAAGTTTTAAACAATGGGTATTTTGAATTTTTTTCAGATGGAGCTATTAATGTGGCATTCTTGAGATTGGGGTTTGAAAAAACGTTGTATAATTGTCGGCCGAGGTGTGCATACAGTCATGTCTAACTGTGTGAACACTTTAAGAATAAGCATTTTGTGCGTAATATTTATTTGATCATTACCAACGAGCAGATGCCTGGGTAGCGATGAGAAGCCTGTTTGAATCTGCTGTTCTCATTCATAACACTCCGTTCGATGTCTCACTATGGGATGCGCCTCATCGCGGAGCAAACAGAAGCATCAATCTCATTACGCCAATCCTGATTGGCTGGTGATCTTGACGTCAGCGTCAGGGAATTCACCCCCTATAAGTAGCTTGCGCCACAACGCATGCGTCATTCAAACACCTCTTCTCGCTTCAGAGCACATCTCTACAGTAGCCGGGCAAGCTTCACTGTCCACAGACTGAACCCAAATACCCATGTCGGTCGACGGGCGCTCGCCGGCTACTCCTTCTGCTTCGCAGGAAGACGGTAGTACTAACGCTGTTAGTATTTTAAAAATCGACCTCGTCCTTCTCTTCCCCGAGAAAGTAAGGTAGGTCCGATTTTTCAAGCTAGCAGCACACCTGTTGCTAGCTCGCTCCCTCTCTACCGACACCACGGTAGCGAGGAAGTTTTTCTTTTCTCTTCTCCATGGAGGAGGAAAGGATTAAAAGAGCATACTGTCACACCAGTCAGTATTCTCCGGGAATAAAAGACCAACACCGTCCTTTTTCTCCGGATTAAGGACAAGGTGGTAATACCCTTTTCTCCCGTCCCACCTGTCGAGAGCGGCCCCTCTCCACGCCACGAGGCGACCAAGATGGACGCCCCTCTCACCAGAGGAGTCAGGGACTCGGTGGCTCGACTCTGCGGCTGCGGGTTGAAGATATCGGACACAGACCAGGTCTGTTCGTCCTGCCTCGGGCTGGAACACGCCCGAGGCGCTATCGACAACCCCGGCTCATGCGGACATTGTGTCCGCTTCACCGTTAAGAGCCTCCGCCGACGGTTAGCAAGACAAGCTAGCCTGTCGGAACAGGACCCCCCCATGTCCATGGACCCGCCGGCTGGCAGTCAGGACACGGGGGCGTCCGCCACAGAGAGTGAACCCCTCTCCGTGTCGGTCTGGGGCTCATTATCCGCAATGGCCACAGAACCGGAATCCCGCGCCCTGGCAGGCCGGGAACCGGTGACGACAAGACACGCCGGAACAGATTTACCAAGCTTTACCAAGCTGGGGCTCCCGGTTAGACCTCACCATGGTCTCACCCGCGGAGGATGTCCTCGAGCTGGACTATGAGGAGGACGAAGAGGAGGACGCCCTGGCGTTCCTCCTGTCCGAGTCGGATGAACAAGAAGAGGACACCTTCATGCCATCGGCCCAGGCTGCAAAGCCTGGAGAGAGGGCTGCTCTCCCGGGCGATAGCACACCAGCTTCGCCCGGTCTGAGCATGGACCTGCAGGCCGTGTGCAAACGCGCTGCGGTCAGACTCAACGTCCCGTGGCCTGAAATGGCCAAGGAGACCTCCAGGTCCCGCTACGAGGGGAAACATCTTCCCCAAGCAGCGGGCAAAAAGAGGCAACTCCTTCCGGTCTTCCCTGAAATGTTGGATGAGGTGTCGGTCTCGTGGAGAGACCGGCCCTTCAGCAACAAGGTCCCAATCCAGGGTGCCTCCTCCCTAGACTGTGACAGAATGGAGAGGCTCGGCCTGCTCCGCATACCTCCCATGGAACCGCTGGTAGCGGCCCACCTTCTACCGAAGGTGGGCCCGTCACCGAGCAGGAACCCCACGCTGCCAGCAAAGTCGGACCGCTTTCAGTCCACAATGACTGAAAAGTCCTACAAAGCGGCAGCGCTGTCCGCCAGGGCCCTGAACGTGTCCAGCTCTGCGAGGACCTGTCGGGTAGCCCGGGAGCAGCCACTCTGGACGAGATGGCAGCGGTCACGGACATTTGTCTCCGTGTCCATCGCTGCGCCGTCCAGGCCACCGGCAAAGTAATGGGGATCATGGTGGTGCAGGAAAGAGCGAGATGGTTCAACCTCACCAACCTCCCTGACCGAGAAAAGGAAGATGTGCTGGATATGCCCATCGTTCCCGAGGGAATTTTCGGCTCCGCTCTCGCCTCCATGCAAAGGAGGTGTGAGACGACGAAGAAGAAGGAGGACGAGGCACTCCACCTCTGCCTCCCTCGAAGGGTCCAGCCGCTGCCTTCGCAGCAGCAGTCCTTCACCCAAGCGAACTCTGCTCGGTTTAAAGCACCGGACAAGCAGAGGTCGCAGCCCACCCCGAGTCCCCAGCCCAGGCTGGAGACAAGGGCAAGTTGGCCGAGAAAATCTCCGGTTCCGGCTGCAGCTCAGGCTCAGCCAACCCAGAATTTCGACCAGCAGTCGAGGAAGAAGAAGCGAGCGGCGTGACAGCCCCTCCTTCTCCCCTCCGTGAATGTGTTCCCGCCGCCTCGAGAGATGCCTAAACGCCATCCTCAAGTCCGCACAAACACATGTCACATGTTGATTGATTATTTTGTTATAAAACATTTGCCGCTGACGCATCCAGGCTTCAGGCCGAGGGCGCAGCTCAAAAAAAAATGAAAAGAAAATCAATAAAATCAATAAAACCAATAAACAGCCCGTCAATTGTTCCCCTTCTGAGAGCAGCTACGGCATCTCTCAAAAGGCGGATTACTGACGGGTCTGTGAAGGCACCACTGTCACGCGCACGCGCAGTGCCGGCTGGGGCTTTAAGGGCACCACCGTCACACGCATGCGCAGTGCCGGCTGGAGCCGTAAGCGTGACATCTCAGCTGGCTCTAAGGAGCATACAGCAGGGGATACTCACGACATCTGCCTGGGCTTCTCAAAACAGTTACACACTATCTGTTTTCACAAACCCAGAGAGAGTCAACCCATATTCTGGAGAGGAAAGGGTTTTATCTATAATGCCCGACGAGTAGAGTCAGATTACGCAGACAAATGTCCTCGTAAAGCACCCGCTCAACATGGGTCTCATAATAAAACTAAACCCCGCGCGCCACGGCGTGCGGAGAGTATTGGTTATTATGTAATGCGTAAATCAAATCAAATCAAGTTTATTTATAAAGCACATTTTAAAACAACTTTCGGTCGCGCCAAAGTGCTGTACATGAATAAAAAATATACGGAACATATTGCAATTTGTAGCATTTAAGTTAAAAACAACAAATATAAAGGCAGACACAGTTAAAATACAAAATGAAAAATGTCATGCTCTGCTCACTTTTAAAAGGCCAGAGAGAAAAAGTGTGTTTTTAGAGAGGATTTAAAAGCCCCTAGTGTCTGGGCCGACCTCACAGGTAAGGGCAGAGTGTTCCAGAGCCTGGGACCAGCTGCTGCGAAGGCTCGGTGCCCTCTAGTTTTTAGCCTGGTTTTCGGCACTACCAGCAGCATTTGGTCGGCAGACCTTAGAGCTCTGGCTGGGGTGTATCGCTGGATTAAGTCAGCTATATAAGCCGGAGCCAGCCCGTTTAGGGCCTTAAAAACAAATAAAAGGAGTTTAAAATCTATTCGGAACCGAACTGGAAGCCAGTGAAGTGAGGCCAGAATGGGGGTAATGTGGTCACGCCTTTTGTGGCCAGTCAGGAGACGTGCAGCTGCGTTCTGTACTAGCTGCAGGCGTTTTATGGATGCCTGATCCATGCCCACATACAAAGCGTTGCAGTAGTCCAGTCGCGATGTCACAAAAGCGTTAATTACCCTCTCTAAGTCTTTAAAGGATAAAAACGACTTGGTCTTAGCCAATAGTCGTAATTTAAAAAAGCGTAGTGGCACTACACCCGACTTTTCTAGTACGGGACGCCCCTACGGGTGCTGTTCTTTCACGGAAGGTGGTCACCACGGACGCATGTCAGACAGGCTGATAGGGTATTTACGAAGGTCGCCCGGTGAGAGGTCTCGAGAGCAGAGACGTACGTAAATCACCCGGAGCTTTTAGTGGTGTTCCCCACCCTAAAACGCTTCCTGCCTTCTCTCAGAGGACATCATGTCCTCGTGAGGACAGACAACACGACATCGTGTATGAACCGCCAAGGGAGGTTGCGTTGTCTCCAGTCACACACACTGGCACACAAACTGATCCCTTGGAGCGGCAGACGTCTCCTCTCTCTGAGAGCGACACAGGTACCGGGAGTGATGCACCTCGGGACAGAATTACTGTCCAGAGGTGCACCACTCTATGCAGACTGGACTCCTCATCCAAGGATCGTGAGTCCTCTGTGGGTGCGTTACGGCGGAGCCGCGTTAAATCTGTTCGCAAAAAGAAAAGATGCTCAATGACAGCTGTTCTCTTTAATGCACGATTTAAACGCACCGTTAGGCGGGGACACACTCGTACACGATTGACCTCCGGGTCCTCTGTACGCGTTCCCACCCCTGGCTCTGTTACCCCCAACTCTGGCCAGAGTGAAGGAGCAACGCCACACACTTACTCTGATGTTTCCGCCCTAGCCCGCAACGTACGGGCTGGCGGGGATATATCAGCTGTTGTGCGGGCAGTCATGGCAGCCCCCACCACGCAGGGACAGATTGTCTCAGGCGGGGAGGGCGATCCTTCACCCACGCCCAGAGCGCGGGGCACTATGGGCCTGACCCGTGAGTGGTACAATCTGAATACAGTGGGACTCCCTCAGAAGGTGATAAACACTATTCAGAGTGCGAGAGCTTCCTCCACCAGGTCTCTTTACGACTGTAAGTGGAGGGTGTTTGAGGAGTGGTGCCTTCAAAAAGGACACATCTCTTTTCAATGTCCTGTCGGGGTGATTTTATCATTCCTACAGGACTTGATCGATAAACACAGAGCTTTCTCCACGATCAAGGTGTACCTGGCTGCTGTTGCTGCATGCCATGTGGGCTTTGAGGGAAAGACGGCTAGCCAACATCCTTTGGTTTGCCGTTTTATGAAGGGAGCTCGCAGGCTCCTCCCTGTCTCCAGGTCGCTGGTGCCCTTATGGGACCTGGCAGTGGTTTTAAATGGGCTCAGAATGACCCCATTTGAACCCCTGGAAGGAGCTGACATGAAACATCTGTCACTCAAGACAGTGCTGTTACTGGCCCTGGCATCCGCTAAACGGGTCAGTGATATTCATGCACTCTCTGTACATCCTTCATGCACTCAGTTCGCCCCAGGGCAAACGAGAGTGTTGTTGAAACCCAACCCTGCCTTTACACCAAAGGTGGTTGGTTCGTGTACCCCAATTGACATTGAGGCATTTCCTCCGCCGCTGGTTTCCTCCGGGGAGCAGCAGCAGGATCTATTGTGTCCAGTCCGGGCTTTACACACATATATGGACAGATCAAAGGAGCTTCGTCTTAATGACCAACTCTTCGTGTCCTGGGCTAAACCTCACAAGGGTAAGCCTGTTACTAAGCAACGGCTCTCCCACTGGATCGTGGAGGCGATTGCTTTGGCCTATACGAGTCAGAATTTGCAAGCACCTTCGGGTCTGCGGGCTCACTCGACTCGGGGCCTGGCTACATCCTGGGCTTTGTTCAAGGGTGTTTCCATCCAAGACATCTGTGCAGCGGCGAGCTGGTCCTCACCGCTCACTTTTGTCCGCTTTTACAGGCTGGACGTCTCCGCTCCAAGCGTGGCCCGAGCAGTGCTGGGCACCTTGTTGAGTCGGGACTCTACCTGTTAAATTCTGGTTGATCGGTGATTTTCGAGATAAGCTCGTCTGGCAATACGGGAGCTACAATTTCCCATAGTGAGACATCGAACGGAGTGTTATGAATGAGAACTATAGGTTACTTACGTAACCCCAGTTGCATCGTGGCGCAGGCTACTTATAGGGGGTGATTTCCCTGACGCTGACGTCAAGATCACCAGCCAATCAGGATTGGCGTAATGAGATTGATGCTTCTGTTTGCTCCGCGATGAGGCGCATCCCATAGTGAGACATCTCACTTCATGTTACTCTGATACCTGGGGTTACGTAAGTAACCTATAGTTTTTCTATCCCTATTATCGCCAACATTAAAATAAATGAACTGTTTCTTGAGTTTAGCCCTGTACTTATTTCTTAACATATTACACTCAAGGATCAGTTAGTTCAAGTAATTATTTTTACTTTTTGGACAAAGTCCTCAGTGTAAAAAAAGACTACTTTGTAGTGTCATAGTACAATACAACAACTCCAAAGAAGATGAATACCTTTTCAGAGGTAATGTACAAAAAATAAAGGTGGCATAAAAAGGACAGTTTGGGGAACCGTGCATTACTATTTAAAATAATATGTCTTTATATTTTGGGGGGGATGCATTCCTCCCGTCTGCTGCTGTTTCTCCTTCCTCTAAGAGAGCCTGAAAGACCTTTCCTTCTGGGTCCATTAAGTAGAGCCAATTATAAGGTGATGGTTTGGAAATAATTTATAACTCTTCATTTATGAGGCTTCAACCTTGACTTCGAGTCCTCACTGACTGCAAAGTCTGTATTCTTCCATACAGCTTCCTCTCAGAGCACCAGAGGTTCAGGGGTATTCTCCAGAGATGATGTCGTAAACTGCATGTCTGTCTTAAGCTGTGAAATTGTTAATGTTTATCTTTTCCGTGGTTTAAGAGGCTTCATTCATCCCGTGGTGTCTCTCGGTGCCCACAGAGTGTGCACAAGGCAAAGGCAGGTAGGGGTAGGGGGGGAAGTCAATACAAATGTTGATGCAATGTACGGAGTCATAAGGTTTGCTGTTGTTCTGAAAACGCGGTGCTGATTTCTGGCCTCAGACGCCGTCACGGTTGCTTAAGTACTTAAGTACTTCCTATTATTTATGTGGCCTGGGCAGTTCAACAGTGTACCTGCATAAAGTTGAAAGTTGCCATTTAAATGTATAACCAATACACTTTTTAAACTGCTGCCATAAAATACTAACCGACCAATCGACCTTTGTGGCAAAGACATAATACTTTACAGATTAACCACAAAACTTTAATCTGAATTTAATTCATTTTAAGCAAAAAAGGTACAAAAAATAAAGACTTACTTTCTGCTTCTTATTTGTGAGCAGTTGTCTTCATTTAATACTATAATCAAATCTGTGGGTCTGGGGCTATCGGTCTGAACGTCTGAACATTTTATGACATCGTAAAGTGGAACATTTAAGAATGTTCAATCTCTACATACATGTTTTTTTATGTGCTGCTTGAAAGTGGACACTTGCCAATGACTTCTCCTTGTGAGTAGTGTACAGTACAGTGTGATACTTAAACCCACATTTTGTGTTAAGTTATTTAAGTTTAAGAAACAGATTGGGTACATAAAGTCTTTGTAGCAGGAACATCGTTTTTCATTTTGGTCAGAAGAGTTTATTGTCTCTGGTTCATTTTATTGTTTAAAGAATAAATCTTACCTGCAGCAAATGACAGCTTTACAGGACAGGGCGAGGTCCAGGAAGTACTGTCGCACTCCGAATGTGAGCGCGTATTTCAGAGTCGTCCCGTCAATAATGAGAGCAAAGTCGTTCTCCTTGTAGAGGGCATCTCCCAGGACGCCACAGTGGTGGCTCAGCGTTTCCCTCGTTCTCTGTGTGATGGAAAACAAGTCATAAATATAAGTTTAACTAGTGTAATAAGTCATCATAATTTAAAGCCTTCTGTGTTAGACTTGCAAGAAGAGAAGAGATATATTAAAATATTATACAATTGTTATAATATTGGTCTGGCATCAAGGCTGCATAACAGATTCATAATATTTGTTGAAATTGAGATGATTTCTGGAGTATAAAAACATGTCAAATAAACTTGCAAAACCATTGAATGTTTTTGTTAGTTGTTTTTTATTGACACATGATGACTGTTAATCCAAGATATGAGAAGCCTAGAGAATGAGAATGATTGATACTGAACCACAGTAAAATGCATTGCTGTTATATTGTAGAAGATTTGATCTGCTGTCGTGGGACATGCAACGAATGTATTCCTCTCTAAAGTTCCTCCAATGCTTGTTTCACCTCAGTTACTAGTGGCATTCATCATCAAATAGGAAATATTCACCTCGTTCTCTTTCACATTAGAGTTCAATATATTTCTTGCTAATCGCAAACTGCTGCGGGACAGCTGCTCTAGAAACGTTTGATATTTATTATGTTTCCCATGCTTATTACATCAGACCTTCTCAATGAGGTGATAACACAGACGAGTTCTGAGAATGGATCAGGTTTGCTTATTCAGTATAAACAGCTAAGATGATGAGTGATGGTGAAAAGCCGTAAATATGAGACTGACAAGAGGATTTACTGTCCTGTTGGATGGAGGCATGTGGAGTGGATGGATGCAAGGGTGAGATCATCATTCCATCATTTTCACCACAGATGGTGAAGCCATAACGAAAAAACGATTTCTGTGTGCAACCATTTCCTGAGGGACAAGTGTGTTTCGAATAACCTGAAGATTATTTTCCTGATTATTGCTTATTATTGATTATTGCGAACCGGGATGACTGGAAGCAACGATGGAGGGCTCGTCTGAGGACGACCTAGAGAGATTGCTTGGTCATTAAAATGTCAGAAGGTAAGGAAATATGAAATCTCAGCTCCAAGGTGATGAACATAAATGTCTTGTTTTGTCGGAGCAAAATATTACGATTTTCAGTTTGATAATAAATATAACTAAGAAAAACAGGAAATCTTCATATTTGAGCAGCTGGAGAAAATCCGTCCTTTAAATAAAAATGTACTTTAACAATTAAGAACAAATCCAAAATAGTTGGAGTTTATTTTTCTGTAGATTGACCTATCGGTTATTTGAATAATCGCTGCAGCTCTATGCATGAAATGTTTTTATTTAATATGTTTGAAAAAAGAAGTAACAAATATTTTCAGAAATAACCTGGCTTCATAAGTACAAACATATAACAGAGGCCCCTTCTTGCAATGGAATGCTATCTGTAATGGTTTACAGGTGTACACAGTTAAATGACTCACAATTGGCAGAAACAAACAATGGTACAATGCAGGATATCAAACCTAATATGACATGCAGATGCTCAAACAGCTGTAATCATTAAAGTCGGCCATTAGCATTACTGAAGGAAGAGGGGGGTCCAGCTTGGTGTTGAGGTCAGATATGTCAGAGCAGTCCGATTGTACCACAGGGACCAGGCAACATTGGCTTGGCATAACAAAACTCTGAAACCCCAGCTTAAAGGAAATATTTGGAGACAGGCTTTACGTTACACAAAGCGAGAGAAGCAGAGTGAGAGACACGCACAGAGAGAGATGATGGATTAACAGAGGAGAGAAACTGAGGATACAAGCAGAAAGCAGCTGCGAGGACTTAACCAACCCTGTTGGGGTCTGTAAAACAGCAAGGGACGGAGAGCAGTGTGTGTGTGTGTGTGTGTGTGTGTGTGTGTGTGTGTGTGTGTGTGTGTGTGTGTGTGTGTGTGTGTGTGTGTGTGTGTGTGTGTGTGTGTGTGTGTGTGTGTGTGTGTGTGTGTGTGTGTGTGTGTGTGTGTGTGTGTGTGTGTGTGTGTGTGCACAATTCAAACTCTGATATCTATATTCCATCGCAAAGCAAAAAATGTAAATATCTCCATCTTTACTTTTAAGAGACGTGTGTGTGTGTGTGTGTGTGTGTGTGTGTGTGTGTGTGTGTGTGTGTGTGTGTGTGTGTGTGTGTGTGTGTGTGTGTGTGTGAGCACAATTCAAGCTCTGATATCTATATACCATCGCAAAGCAAAACATGTAAATATCTCCATCTTTACTTTTAAGAGACATCTGTGTGTGTGTGTGTGTGTGTGTGTGTGTGTGTGTGTGTGTGTGTGTGTGTGTGTGTGTGTGTGTGTGTGTGTGTGTGTGTGTGTGTGTGTGTGTGTGTGTGTGTGTGTGTGTGTGGTTGTGTGGTTGTGTGTGTATACCATATGTAGGAAGAAGATCACACTTTGCTCAGAGCACATACTATTAATCACATGCGATAAGCAAAGTTTACCATTTCCTCAAGTAGGATGGCCATCTACTCCCTAAGGAATGTTAGCACTAATGCTACATGTCTCCTCCTAAAGCCTCTTTGTTATGGCTATAATGAGCAGTTTTGCCCATGTGACTAACTAGTGTTTGGCTTTAGATTGGGTTTGTGCTGTCCATTCAGAAATCCACAAGAGCTTCCCATTAAGACTGAGCTCTATTGTTGATATAGACACTTGTGATTTAGCCTACAGGACGTGACACTCATGCTGTGGAATCTGGGCATTTGTATGGATGTAATGTCCTCATTTGTATTAGACTTCTCGAGCCACCCACAAAAGAGACCTTCGACCTCAGTTACAAATGTGTTGACATGTACTTGTTTGTTACTTTGCTCAGCTCACCACAGTAAGTGAGTATTTAGGCTGTAAATCATCATTTTCCAAACCAAAATTCCCCAGCAGCCTGTTTTCATTATTTGTATACAATTAAACACGTACAAAAACATACGAAAATGTAAATAATATGTGACTGTGTTTCATAAAGATTAATAGATAAGCACTCAACAAGCGCCGTTAGCTCTCCACATTATTAAAGAGGCTGACAGGAAGACAGAGCTATTCGAAATGATACAACCGTACCTTTGAGACTAAGTTTCACTCCGGGAATTGCATTTTCGAGTGAGATTTATTACAGCACATGACTTAAACTTTGTGCAGCCTTTGATAAGCATGTATAAACACAACGAAGAGGGAAGACATGCTGCCATGACTCTCTTTCACAGCACAAGAGCACAGAGAATTACAGCCCTGCTTCCTGCTCCTCTGTGGCTCCTCAGTGCTGGAGGAGAGCTTTGGAACAAACTGCCTTGTGTAAGCATCTGTTCAACCACAGGAGAATGAGAGCCGACATTTCAAAGCGCCGGTCCGCATGCCTCGTGAATGCACCGAGCCCACATCTCTACCTAAACTTCATTTATCATGCTTAACGACCGGCTGACAGAGTGAAGGCCGTCCGTCATCGCCCCCCCTGCTGCTTCCCCCTCCTTCAGCCACTTCTTCTCAGCGTTCCCCCCTCTCTTTCTCGACAAACTAAACCCAGTCGAGTTTCTCGTCCATCTGCGGCTCCTCTGCTTCGCTTCCTCCCGCTCGAGGGGCAGAGACTTGCCCTTTTCAATCTCAGAAACAACAGACAAGGCTCTCCTGCCGGGGGGTCAACAGACTTCTCTGCTGGGGGTCTTAAATATGGTAAAAGCAGTTTTGGGATGTGTGTTGGCTGTGAGAGTGGAAGGTTCCCTGTGGTCTCGTCTTTGAGACAGCTTTTTCACAGGGAGTGGGCGATGAGATCAGGGGACTGTTATCCTGAAGCACATCCTTCTGACATAATCATTCAACGCTAAAGATCGCAACTTCCAAACTACTACAAATACAGTAGTCATATATTGTGCTACATTGTACATCAGTCATATCAAATATTCAAAAATACTGTTAGAATCTGATTAAATATGTCAAAATATGAATAACTCTTGAATGAAAGTTGTATTGATTTGAGTCGTGGCCTCTGAAGCACCTTTGTTGTTGAATTAGCAAACACAGATGTGAATTCAAAGAGTTAATAGATATTTCTGGGAATCATTTCTCGAGATGATGGTGTTTTTATTTATAGTCAGCTGTTCTGAAAATGCTGAAAGATGCAGGCATGAGGCAAATGACAATTAGGTTACATTGTTTTAGCATTGAAATGGATCGATTGCACGACTGCCCCCAGAGAAACGGTTTGTGATGAGTGCATAAGAAGAGGCAAAAGTCCTAGTAAAACATTTTGGAAAATAATTGTGAGCTTTGTTTCGCTTGGTTGGTGTGGTTTTTGGTTTTGTCAGCAATACATTGAATAAATACTCACATCAAGAGTGTCTTCGTTGACCACAAGCATGCCCATGTTCTTGGTCAGTAGTCTGCAGGAATGTCCTATAAAGAAAAACAGGAGAGAAGCCAGTTTAGAAAAGTTGAAAGGACCGGAAAGTAAGCACGCAAGTAGGCAGGAAATACTTTAAATGAATTCAATAACTACATCGAATTCTATTACCGGTACTCCTTTGAGGTTGCTAACTTTACTGATCGGGGCCAAAACCCCTTGCACACACACTGATTGAATACATAACAAGACAGACCAATGATCTAAATCAAAGAAATAAAGGACAAAACAGTACGTTGCAAAACGTTTTAAAGGACACCAATTAAAATGTTACAGCTCAAAGCCAGTGTCTCAGGACATGACTAATGAGTTTGGTTTACAAGAGTTTGTCAGTTTCCTGTTTTAATAGGCAGTTACAACTCGGAGTTACCCAGCATGCCTCCCTGGGGAGCGCTCCTTCAGCTCTTGCCCGGGACAGATGCTCTGGGTCAGCAGCAAGGTGGTAGACGGAGCCTCCGATCGGGGAAAACAGAAATGTTTCTCCGACCATGAGTGAAGCCTTCAGTTTAGACCCTTGGCTATGAAAAGGTTGCCATCTGTGGCATAACCACACACATATTTGTGGGCTTCAACACTTTGCTTCTGTCTGGAAGGGGATTTTCGTTTCTCTAAGGCAGTTACCACAAAGCCCATGTTTTAAAATACATGGGTGGCATTTTCTGTGAGTATAACTGAGATAAGATTATGCAGAAAACACAAAAACACACAGTATTCACAGAGGGGGCTTTGCATGAGGAAATGAGAGGGTTGCACGTCCAGAGTCAAAACCAAACAGGGTCAGGGTCTGGCAGATTGTTTTCTTAAGTGCAAACGGGCAAACGTCCAAACATGTGACAATGTGAGGGAAAATGTCTCCCCATCTCAACCCTGCCTCTACTCCCTTTCCCCTCGTCAGTTCCTGCCACAGCCCTTCCGCTTAATGTGTTTACCTTAAGCTCATTTGACTGCCCTTTTTAATTTCACCAGAGAAAGTTGAATTCCGAGCCTTTCTCCATCTCAGCGGAACTAAACACTGCTCCCACAGGACTTGAGGAATGTGTAACAGGGACACTCCGGTCACAGATAACTTCAAAGTTGCCACAGGGGCGACATTAAATTAAAGACAAAAGGTTTAGTAACAGAGGGAAATCTTCATTTTGAGAGGAAGAACCTCAAAGAAGGAATGGTGAAATAGGTGAGAAGGTATATTTGTGTAGGAAATAAGGGGTGTGTCTTTCTGCCAGGGATGATGCATCCTCTTGCCAAATGTAATGTCATTTAAGCATTTCTTTTTGTGCTTTTTCTTTGTGACACCTTCATAAAATTGTGTAGTGTTTCCCGACAAGCCGAGTATGGGCACTTTCCTTTCACCAAATTCTGGTTCTGACCTTTCCTAAGAATTAAGTACATTTAAATCCCACTAACAAGCAACTCGCAGCTTCAGAGCAAACATGGCTCTTTCCCCGGAGCCACTGAGCCGCAGTAGTTGTATATTATTTAATGACAGTTCAGGATTAGGGGCAAACTGAAGCATGAGTCTTTACAGCCTTAAAAACAGCCTTTATTAGTAAAAGTATTAAACTCAACTGCATGTGCGCCAAATATTCTGTGCCAAGAGTGACATTTGGGTGGTTCGGGCCACCTTGAAATGTAGAATAATCTAAATGTGATGGGCCAAATTCACCAGTTAAATGTGGCAAAACGTGCACCATTAACCCTGGCAATGGGGATCGTCTTTCAGTGCGGAAAATAGTAAAAACAAAGTCAATATTGAGCTGAGGTTTTACAGAGCAACTTAGTCAAATGGCGGTCCTGTAAAAATACTTCCAGGGAGCATGTGCTTCTGCATAGCTCCCGCACATCTGGGCACGGTGGGCACAAAGGGCCGATTCAGGCGGGCCACAGTGGTAGGTAGGTAGAGACACAACGGAGGTACTTTTCGTATCTATTTATCTGGACTCTGTGTTCAAATGTCTCAGAGCGGCAACACCATTAAGGAGACTAAACTGGAACTGGTGGACCAGAGTTCCCCTTTCCGATAACATCTGCAGGGCTAAAACCCTCTGGGGGAGCCAGATACACGAGAGCTGCCTCCCTGTGTACATATGCATGTTATTTATTTCATGTCGGTGCAGTAAGCTCATACATCATCTAGCATTCTGCGACAGATGCTTTTGCTAGATATGTGTGACAGAGAAGCATTCAGCTTGTCAGTAGTTTGTCTCGCTGGGTGAAGAATGACACAGGGGGCTGACTGGGCTACCTGTAAGAAGCTGGCATGCAATCTATCACAACACGGATCAGGTTCACCGGGGGGTTTTTCCATTTGGTTCGAGACCAAGTACACAAGCAGTGCATGTCATGATGCAGACTTATTAATGAAAGCAAGTGTGTGCAGACAGTGTTAAATGCACTATACCATTTAATACATGGAAGTCCGTTTATATTTGTCTTTTTCGTTTAGCTTTGAGATTTATTTTTTCTAACAGAAAACCTGCATTGCCAACTGCAGATGGGAGGTTTGAGAGAAGCGGGCATTTCGGAGCCAGGAGACAAATTATTAAACATTTTAGTTTTATTATAGGAAATGTAGCTTCTACTGTTCTTGGCTCTTGACCCGACCTGGTGTCTAAAAGTCCAGATATCATGTCATCTAGTGAGTCTCTCAACTTCACGGCAGTGCGTGTGACTCTCACCAATGTTAATAGCTGTTTCCTGTTTGTCCCCCGTCAGGATCCAGATCTTGATGTCCGCCTTCATCAGAGTCTCGATGGTTTCTGGCACTTTATCCTGGAGCTTGTCTTCGATGGCGGTGGCCCCGAGCAGCTGCAGGTTCTACACCAGAAATGAGCAGAGAAACAAAGTCGATAAAAAAAGCCAGCACATGGTGCAAACGGAGGAAAGGCCTTTAGATCGTCATGTGTCAGAGAAACATGTGCGCCCGGATTGCGTCACTCATTCAGGCATGTTTTCCCCTTCATCAGCTGCTCTCTTGTTTATCACCCAGGAAAACCACCACGGGCTTAAGGGGTGTTGGTTACTGTGCCTGTTTGCATCTGCAGACACGATTTCTCCCTCACAAAAAACACCCACAAAAAACTGTTGGTGTTTTTCCCAGGGACCTCGGTGGCTATGTGGGGCTGGTTGTGGGCTCATATGGGCCAAAGATTTGACGAGACCCAGGAGTGGAGGGGAGACAGGAGCCAGCGGCAGAGGAAAGGCAGGGGAAGCTCTTTAAGTTGTGACCTGAGCCGTGCTGCCTGTACATCTGTAGCTCTGTCCTCCATAATCATTTCTGAACCACTTAGCACGGAAAACATTGCCTGAGGAAGAACACGACTATAGCTGATGAGACCTCATGTGCGTGTTTGATGTGAGTTGTTCTCTTGTTCCTGTGGTTGTTTTTAAAAAGGCTCTCTTTGTGGCTTATGAAGAACTTGGATCAGGATTTCAACCCGAAAACCAGGGTGAGACCATAAGAATCAGTGAATAGCCAAAGGGCGGGAGATTCTCTCTGGCATTGTGTTTTTAGAAAATCAGTTTAACTTTGCTAACTGAGGCTGCAGTGTAGCAATTTGTATCAGATGGCCGCCTGATGGTCTTCCTGGAAAGAGTCTGTCCAGTTCCTGGAAGTTGGCTTAGCTATAGTGCAGAAATAATCTATTTAAGCTTGCTGGGGTGTACGGTTAAACCGTACACCCCAGCAAGTGCACTCCGCTCTGCATCAACTAAACGGCTCGCTGCACCCGCACTGCGAAGGGGACCCAAGTTCCCATTAGCAAAAACACGTGGGTTTGCTATCCTGGCTCCAAAATGGTGGATTGAGCTCCCCATTAAAATCAGGACAGCAGATAGCTTACACACCTTCCGGCGCAGACTGAAAACTCATCTCTTTCGACTCCACTTCGAGCGATAGAATTATTAACAAAGCACTTATATACTAATAAAGGGTTGGCTTATCTAAAGCCAGTTGAGTAGCACTTGAAATGTTTTTGCTCTTTGAAACCTGATGTACTTTATGATTCTGTTTTCTTCAAGTTTGTATTTTGTTGGTCGAACGCACTTATTGTACGTCGCTTTGGATAAAAGCGTCAGCCAAATGTAATGTAATGTAAAAGCTTGAAGAAATCAGAAAGGTTCATGAGAAACGTTTCCTTCAAAGCACATACTGTAATAATATGAGGGTAGGAAATAGTAAATATGATTATTATACCAATTTATATTAGTGACAACCATCAATAATAATAATTCATAATTATATTTAATTGAAGGATTAGGTAATAATAAAGCATAGTTCTCTCAGTGAAAAGTCATGTTTTCTATCACTAACTAGTT
Source organism: Pseudochaenichthys georgianus (assembly GCF_902827115.2). Lineage (NCBI taxonomy): Eukaryota > Metazoa > Chordata > Actinopteri > Perciformes > Channichthyidae > Pseudochaenichthys > Pseudochaenichthys georgianus. The sequence goes on along the minus strand of NC_047512.1, from coordinate 12,773,384 downwards.
CCTATCCAGGCTGAACAAGATGCAGTTCATCACATCCTGACATGTTATTACTCTCATTGGAGCATTTTGTTTATGAGATGATGAAGGAGCGTTTTATCTTTTACATTTCACTGCAACTCCATTGTGCCCCCTTGTGGCGGTACTGTATTTCTAAATATGGAAGGCCATGAACCCTAAACCCTGGCAGCATCAGTGCCACATTAAGCAAATAATGCACATTACATTTTCCTCTCTGAAAGCCTCTATGTTTTCTTCACGATTGATTAGCTCCATTTGTTTCGGGCAGGCAGGAGCGGTCATGAGGAACGTGCCAAGTGGTTGATTAACGACTGTGGCTTCCTGTGTTGACCAGCGCTTCCACAAAGACCCACCTCACAGAAAACAAATTCCACCTGCTGGTGAACCCGATCTTTTAAAACGTTTTCTTCCACTAGTCCACGTGTGATTGCACTGACCCCAATAGCTAGTCGTATCTTTCTTAAGAAGAACTGAAGCCAATCAAAAATGTGTTTTGTATGCAAACCAGAACAAGAAAAAGCGGGATGCCGGGATTAGTTCAGTGAACATAGCAGGAAGCCATGGCATCGGGAACTGACGCCACACAAACCTTCTCGATCAGCTCGTAGCTCTCCTCCAGCTTCAGGGCTCTGTTCTGCAGGGAGGTGCCGGCTCGGTGTAAGATCTCCAGCCACTGCTGATAGGACGACTCACTGACGTCTGCCACCGCAAAGCACAGAGTGCGCAGTCCTGTGAGAGGAAAACAGACTCAATACACCTGGGTAAACGACTTCACATTATAAAACGGAGATTTCTTGACCAGATTGAACTCTACATTTATTTCAGATAGATCTGTGCATTTCAATTGTTGGTGATCTCTAATCTGTACTTTTTAAGCCCCTCTATACAATAAATACTACATTTAAAACTATTTTTAGCATGACCTAACTCAACAGCTAACACAATATATATAAAGAACCAGATTATATTCAGATAAATACATGAAATTCAAATATCTTTGTTCATATCTACATTCTATGCATAAAACAGATATGTGCTTATTCATGAGTCCTTGTTTTTGCCAGAGAGAAAGGAAGTCATATCTTATTCAAGCCTCTCAAAATAACAGTTACTGAAGATCTTCACACTCCGTCCTGAAGGCTATTTTTAGCCGACATCACATATTCCCAATGACATCATTTTGCTGGTGTCTCACAAGGGGGCAGTATGCACACAGAACAAAAAGGAGTGTCTGATGCAGTGTCTTTCAGCTCCACTGCGTACGTCTCACACAGCTTCAACATACTCATGTAGGATTTCAACAGTATGACATAGGAGGATAGGCTCTATGGAAACAACTTCTATTGCCGCAGCTGATGATCCAGTGGTGATAATAAGGGAGAAAAACAGAAGCGTATCCAGTAGATTTGAAGCATCCTATGGTGTTTAACTTTTGGCAGCCAGGGGGCGATGTGCGTCCACTCACCCTCAGTAGCAAACTGTTCCAGGTGCTTCAGTGTGATCTCTTTGTACCTCGAGCTGTCTGCCAGGCGGTCATAGATCACGGTGTCCTGAAGGGGAAACACACACTCATTGGTTATTGACACCCCGAGTGGAAGGAAAGGAACCTCCTGGACTAAAGCACACGTGTGTGCTTCAGCTAGAATCCAGCTCTCTCTGTTCTCAGTTGCCCTTTCATCTCCTCATCAGATTTGCTTGAAAAAGCTTTTAATACTGAAATAATCATGCGCTTAAAAAGCTGTGGGGGAACAGGGGGATGAATCAATACTCGACAAACGTATCTGGATCCTGAAATGGATCAACTATTCTGCTAGGAATGGTTTTTAATAACATTAAAAATCATTTACGAGACTAACTCATAACAGAATATCGAGCAACGTATTACCCTAAAATGTAAATTGCACCAAAAATGATGTTATACTGAATGTATTTGTACAAATGAGGGATAAGGCTGGTCGGGTAGCCGAGCACCTTCCTGTAAATGTTTGTATAATCTTTATTTGGCAGAGATACCCATGTGTGAAATACGATGATCTAGCTTTATGCTTCTGAGCCTTCGACACTAGGGTTGGTGTGAGAGTGTGTGAGTGTGTGTGTGCGCAGTAATGGTGATGGGCTGTCATGCGTTGCCATGGAGAGAGACAGACACTCACAGCTCCTTTGCAGTAGAGGCGGATCTTCCCAGATGGAGTGCGCATGATGACTGACATCCTCTTCCTCGTGCTGTGAGAGAAAAAGGCGAGAAAGGGAGAAGAAGGGTGGGTTCACGAGAGAAAGCAATGGCATCGCATTACAGGGTGTTACAGCCACTATCGCAAATGATCACGTACGGTTTGAGCGAGCAAATGTCTGCTGAATATAGAAATCACACTACGGTCACACTATTAATTAGTAGAAATCATTCGAGCAAAAGGAAGACGATCTTCTTCAAGGATCATACATTTACACCGTTGAAAATAATATAGCTGTTATCAGTGGTTTACCTTGTAAACTCCAGCACATGAAGGAGTTCGTACTTCTCCTCTGTCCCGGGCTGAATCCAAAGAGAAAGACGAGTTAACAAACTGAAAGATAGGCCACTTCTCATCCTCAATCTTCCTACGAGGCAACTCATCTGAAGTTGCGCAAGGCACTCTCCTCAAATCAGCCTTAATTATACCTTAAATGTGTTTTTATCAGCTGCATGCACTGGGCCGATGGAGGCAGAATAACAAGGTCAAAGTAAATTAACTTCCTCAGTGGTAGAGACCGCAAAGTACAAGACGGAGTGATTGAATAGATGCTGAGAGCTTAAGAAGGCCTAATAAAGGTTAAGTTGGACAAACATCTTAGAGACAAGATGTTCTCAGCAGAAGAACAAATCATTTGAAAATGGCCTTTCTGCCTCCGCCTCTTTGAGTGCAATCATCAGGGCAGCCAATTAAGGAAACGGCAGGATGAGTGGCCGGATCTCTGGAAAGGACGCACGCAGCAGCAGCTCAGGATGTAATCAAGTGTAATGTTCAGCATTTTCCATTTTCATTTTCTAAAGACTGTTTTTTTAAATGTATGAACAAAATAAAAACAAATTCCAAGAGAAATATAACTGTCCAGGGACACTACAACTTCATGTTCAATTAGTTTCATGTGCATTGTGGTTTATAAGCATGTATGTAAAACTGCTTCTATGTCACTAATGTTCTGGTTTGAATTCTTACGTGATGTGTTTAAAGACTCCATATTCATTATTTATTTAACTCTCTTTGTTATCTCTGCTATTACTGTGCTGCTGCTGCAACAACTGAATGTCCCTCTGAAAGATCAATACAGCTTTCTCTTATCAGATCTCATGTAGATGGAGCCGCAGACGGTTAGCTTAGCTTAGCATAAAGAGCTAGCCTAGATCTATCATAAGAAAAGGCTCTAAAATGAAAGTAATGTCTGGTTCGATGAACCCTTACAAAAGTGCAAGTGTAAAAACAATTGACTTTTTACTGGGGGTCATCTGTACTACAACTTGGTGAGGTGCAACTTCTACAAGTGTATACATTTATAATAGTCCTTTGATAAATAATCATAAGAAAATGTCAAAACTAAAGCTCTATTGTTAAGCAGGGCACATCCTAATGTTTGTCTCTCCTGTGTTTTATGTCTGAACATTATGCTTATTTCACAGCTTATGAACTGGTAATGACATGTGTGGAAAGGTTTCATCCATCAATGACAGAAAAAAGCTTGAAGTATAAAGCAAGTACATAAATGTCTTTTTACTTGCATTTAGCAAATACCCTTGTCATTAGTGTCACACAGTTATCAGAGTCATATAGTCTCTGTTTGAGGTCATACTACAGGGTCATGATACTCATATTAAAGATGAAGTGGAGCCATCCATCAGTATAATAGCTTGCATGCCTTTCCTTCAACTTGTAGTGCCCAACTTACCATTTGCACAATCACGCTGTCTGGGGTTCGACCAGAAAACACAAAGCCGAGGGTTTGTGCTGCTCTCACCAGTGCTCCTTCATCTTTAAAGCAAAACGAAACCCACAATGTTTCAGATAAACACACACACCTGTCTCAAGATAACCTGGAATTTGAACATTGGAAATAATAACCATGTATACATTTCACAAATATAACTAGAAGTCTCAAAACATGTCCCCAATGAGGGCAGTGACAGAGCTGTGGACCAGCTTGCATGAGGATGCTGCAGGGCGAGAAAAGAGCTTTCTGCTTGTTTTTTACGGTTCACTTAACCACCCTTGTCTTTGCAGCTATTCCCGCTCTACTCCAAACCCCACAGCTCCATAAGACCATGATTGTTTTAAGCAATCAGGCAACAAAAAGTCATCTCTCTTATCAAGAGCAAAATGTTAGATAAAGAGAATCAGCAGTGCTCTGTGTGGTTATTGCAATGCCCTTTTAATCAATCAATATTTGTGCCCACTAATGCACTGATGTAGCCAGAAACATTAGGCAAGGCAAGGCAAGTTTATTTATATAGCACTTTTCAACACAAGGCCATTCAAAGTGCTTTACAAAAAATGAAAGACATTAAGAAAATGGCATTTAAGATCAGTCATTAAAAAGAAAAGCTAATAAAAGAAACATTAAAAGACAAAATACATGGATAAAATTTACAGTGCAGTTTAAGATATGAATAGTTCAATTAAAAGCAGCGACAAAAAGAAAAGTCTTCAGCCTGGATTTAAAAGTAGTAAGAGTTGCAGCGGACCTGCAGATTTCTGGGAGTTTGTTCCAGATATTTGGAGCATAATAACTGAACGCTGCTTCTCCATGTTTAGTTCTGACTCTGGGGACAGAAAGCTGACCAGTCCCTGACGACCTGAGATATCTGGATGGTTCATCATTTAGCAGGAGGTCAGAAATGTATTTTTAGTAAACTTATTTTATTTAGTTGTGTTTGATAATATACTGAAAGGCGTGTCAATCAATGTGGCAATAACATAAGCTTCAGAGGCTGTCTTTTTGATTGTTTCCCATGAGAATACCTTCGTTGTTTACATTTGGATCAAATATCTGAGCCTTAAAGCATACTGACAATTTCAGACTTCATTGGGAAGGTACTAATTTTAAGGAAATGTTCAAAGTGCTGCTAGGGGCAACCACTGTGTCTAAGTGGTGAAGCCATTGTGCAAATGCTTTAACCGGCAGTCATTCTCGTAAAACACGAAAGCACCACTATGTGGAGATGCAGTTGTTATTTCACCTTCTCAAACACCAATGGTTTTGTGGAAAAGAAACACGTTAAAGTGGCAGATGTGTCGTCCCTGCATGTGAGAGAGACTGAGGGATCAAAGTGAGGCTCCAAGAATCAAAGTGACACGCCATGCTTTCTGTAAACAGGATATTTGATGTTCTAATGCAACCCCTGGCTCTCCTGCACTGATGGCTGGAAGACAGGCTTTATGAACTACAGCTACACATAGGCTGTAGTGATTGATCCATTTGCAAAGACAAAGAGGTCACGAGATGGACAATTCAACATATCACAGACACATGGCCATCGATGGAAAGCACCTTGAATCACAATTAGAGAGCGGCAAGCAATTTACACATTACAATGTATGGACATGTAGATTCCCTTTAACTTAGCCACCTCGCAGCAAGACAAGTTAATCATGACATGGAGAACAATCTGCAGTGCAAGTGGTGAGTCTTAGTTTTTTTAAATGCTTTATTAGCAATAGTTGTGCATGATTGTAACTAACAAGCTCTCAGCTTCAAATCTAAAAATGTAATTCTGATTAGCTGCTTCATATCAAAATACCCAGTTTTAGTCATGAACACTTGAAAAGTCTCTGCGAAGTGTGTGCAAATATGAATCGTCAAGCTGCATTCCACTAGCTGTGCTCTGGAGGTGTGATCTACCTGGAGATGCAGCCTGGTAGGTGATGTTTCCATCGATGCGCTCGGGGACTGCAGTGTGACAGATGGCCATCATGGTCATGAACTCCAGGATGACAGCAGCTGTAGGCTACAGAAAGAGAAAGGGCACTTTGACTTTTAATGTTCTTTAACTAAACAACTTAGAGAGATACTGTAGAAAGAGAGAGCACTGATAAACCTGCATAACCTATTGTGTGTGAATGGACTGTAGATGTGTGTAAAAGTCCTAGCATTTGTTGAAACCTTTTAGTGGCATGAGGTTTACTACATCAGGAGGGTTCAGTTCAACCTATGTAGTAGATCAAGTAATCCACAAATCAAACTGTTGAACTTACTTCCAGACTAACATCTCCATGTACTGCTGCAGAGAGCCAAACCACAAGTGCAGGAAATGTAAAGCGAGCTCTTGTTTCAGACCAGAACACAGGCAATGTCATCATTAGTGTTGCACATCAGGCTGGGAAGGCACACTGCGTATCTGTGTGTGGTTTGCAACCACTGACAACATTTAGAAAATATATAAACTAAAAAACTAAAGAGTACCACAAATCCCAAACAGTTTATATTAGCAAGGGAGGTAACAGCAAAACAAATGAGACAAGTGAATAACCTATGAACAACTGTTTGAATCAAACCAATTAGATCACTCCATGCCTATCATGCCAACAGCTCAACTGATCGACTTCAAACCTGTCTCTCTGGTACCAATTCAGTATTTTCATTCAGGAGTAAATAACCTTAAAAACTAAAGATCTGTCTTAATTTCCATTAACTCAAATTGTTCAAAGCCATCTTCCGGTTTGTCAGTTTTTGAAACACATGTGGCTCCACTGTTCACGCACAGACATCTGCTCATGCATGTGCATGCAATATAAACTTGCTTTGGTTAATGAAAAAAAGGCCTAACCTATACACTGAGGGCATTTCACATTAATGAGGGGGAACGTATGACTAACTAGCCCAGGGGAAGGCTCGGACAGGCATCAGCTGAGGCTCCTGTCTGAGGCTGGAGGACCACCAGCTTCTGGCCAGTGAGGCAGATACCAGCTAGCTTCAGGGCTACGCTGGACTTGAACCATACAGCAAACAGTAATCAGGCTGCTGAAGGTTGTTAAACATGTGTTCAATAGCAAGAGAAGCTCATGGTATTAGCTCTCCAACATTATAAACACCAGATGAACCAATGGTGACGTAAAGACTCTACAGCAGATGCAACAAAACAATGCCATGTTATGTATTGTTGACTGCTCATTACTCAAAAACATCTGCTGTTTTCCCCTCTTCTCAAAAAAGATCTGTGTACACACACGCACATGGTATGATTACATTTGCTCTTTCTGTTGGCCATGGCAACTCTGATGAGAGGTCTGTTAATGGGAACAAAGGAGACGATGAATGGAGGGGGAGGGCAAATCAAAGGGCCGGCTGTAAAGGAAAGCACACAGAGTCTATTACAGTCCAGGTGGCTGTGAGAGCCCCTCTGCTTTCTAGCAGCATGCTAATCTGGTCTGGGTTGACAGGTATCCTCTGAAGGACAGTGTGTGTGTGTGTGTGTGTGTGTGTGTGTGTGTGTGTGTGTGTGTGTGTGTGTGTGTGTGTGTGTGTGTGTGTGTGTGTGTGTGTGTGTGTGTGTGTGTGTGTGTGTGTGTGTGTGTGTGTGTGTGTGTGTGTGTGTGTGTGTGTGTGTGTGTGTGTGTGTGTGTGTGTGTGTGTGTGTGTGTGTGTGTGTGTGTGTGTGTGTGTGTGTGTGTGTGTGTGTGTGTGTGTGTGTGTGTGTGTGTGTGTGTGTGTGTGTGTGTGTGTGTGTGTGTGTGTGTGTGTGTGTGGGCTTTATATTTCTATCTTTGCGAGGAGCCATAAGACTGGATAAGATTTTTTTTTTAGTACCACATTTTGGCCAGTCATGACCTCTTCAAGGGACTGTCTGAAGTTTCAGGGGAAGGTTAGAAGTAAATTGTGATTAAAACTATATGTTAACGATTGGGTAGGGCATATAGTTACACATTTTTGGGACTCAACTAGGAGCTAACGGGTAAAACAAGACTCCAGGCAGTCATTGTGCAGAGCTTCGAAATAGTCCAGCCCATAAAACAAAACGTGTTGTGTTTTAGCCTTTGAGAGTGTCAGATTTGCTAATGCTAAGCTAACATAACTGTCTCCTGGCTCCAGCTTCATTAAACGGACACAGATAGGAGTGGAATTGATCAACTTGCAAAAAAATAGTTAACATATTTCCCAAAGGTTAGGATTATGGTGTGAGGAACGCATGAGGGTCCTCGAAAGTATGTAACAGTAACACACACATGATTGCTATCTAGATAACCTCAGCAGAGAGTGCAGAGAGTGCAGGGCACGTTGTGAGCGTTGCTCTTATGGCACAATTAGAAGTGACAGCTAATACGGTGCTGCCAGCCATCACCCCCACTGACTCTTGGGTAATCTGTGTCAGGGTAACAGTGGCAGACACTCATCACTTCAGACGTGGCCAGTGTGGAAAAAGTTGAAGGGTCAAGAGAAAATGAAGCACAGTGCCCGGGTCAGACGAACGAGCGAGTAAACAAACACCCACGGAGCTGCTGGAGCTCTGCGGGCGGAGAACATGTCCAGTGACTCAAGACAACATGAAAAGCACCAGGGGGATGTTTATTTTTGTCGCACTGTTAATTCCCCTCTCCTCTAGTCTTCCATCCCCCTCAACACTGTATCAACAAGACTCCTACGAATAGCCTGCGGTTAGGGCTGCTCAATTAATCGTATTTTAATCGCGATTACGATTATGGCTTGCAACGATTACGAAAACAACGTAATCGAAATATGTTTCGATTTTTCAGTTGAGTTATACTTAAAGTTCAGGGTAATCAACTGTTAAAAACATACTGTTCAAAAAAAAAATGTCTCCAATAAATGGATGTTTTCAAAGCCAATGAATAATCGCATTTAATAATCGCAATTACAATTATTGACCCAAATAATCGAGATTATGATTTTTGCCATAATCGAGCAGCCCTACCTGCGGCAACACAAAAGGGTTGATAATGATAAGGATTAGTAATGTTTAAGTAGGAGGTACGCTGAAGGCCATAAGGGCAAAGTGTGAGAAACTGTGAGAACGTAAGGTGTTAAATGAAATGCATCGGTTTGTGGAGCATCTATGTGGCACACAAGGGAGAGGGAAGCATCGATAGCTTGAAAGTTGTAGATGATGTCATAGTGTTATCGTTTTCAAGTAGAAAGAATAGTGCAACATTGACTTTCTGGAGTCCTGTCATCCCAGGAAAAGACTCTAGGAAGTTACTGCGGCAAACCAGGATGTAACCCGGAAATTATCGTTTTTCGCACTGCGCTCCCCTCCCTGCAGAGCCTACTGTAAACAACAGGAAGTGCATAAGTAGAGCGAGGAGGGTAATAAGGCCCCCCACCACCCTCATGTAGTATGGATGTGCTGTTACATTTCAAACACTGAGAGAATGAGGACGAGATTCTTCCCACAGGCTTTCAGAGCCTTAAACAATGCAATGCAAACTCTCTCGAAGGACAATTCACTCAAGGACCTTCATGTATATATTAGACTGTAGGCAACACGGAATACTTCCATTAATTTATACACTAAAGCCAATTTATCTGTGCTTTTCAGATTACCTTTAATTTAATCCATGACTTTTAACCATGTTTACTATTGTGAATATATTTTGCTCACTTTATTATATTCCCTCTAGTTTATTTTTTCTGTATTTTTGCACACTGTTTAGGAGTTCAATGCAACATTTCACTCTACGTTCTGTATATGTTACCAAAAGAATCTTTAGCCAGATTTCTATTTCCTCCTGTTTTCAGTTGTTATGCTAAGCTAAGCAGCTGCTGGCTGTAGCTTCATATTTATAGCAGCAACACAAGTGAAATGCATCTTATTCTCTGCAATAAAGCGTCCCTGAAAGTCTTATTATTTCTTCATTAGTGGGCCATTATTGAGTGACACATATTACATTTCATATTATATGACAGCATCGGGACAGAAGCCGTTATAGAAGGTGACTCGAAGAAGGAAAAAACGATGATTCACCAAAGTGCTACAATATTCAGACAACCACTATCATCAAATCTTCATCAGCACAATAAATAAATAATAGGAAGAAATGATTACGATGGATTTAGAGAGGCTGCTGTTGCCAAACAGTGGTTGGTTATGCAGTATAATTAGCCGTGTGCACGGGGCTATCAATATGAAACTAAAGCAGATCCCAGACAAACTCAATGTGTGGAGAGATGGCGCTGTCATAACAAAGCACACATCACAGTGGGATTACTCCTTTCCCTGGGCGGTGCTACTGTATGTAATTAGATGTGACATCTTGCCTCCCCCACGCTGTTCTGCAGCTGAGTGACTCAAGCAGCCAATCAATCACAGTGTTCACCCATTTCATTACCACAGGTGGCTTTTACTGCTAAAGCCCTGTGACGGGTTTCTAATGCATGTACCCAGTTCTAATCAAAAGACACAACTGCTATACATTTTATTTTCTCATGTTCTTTTTGAGCAGTCTTCATATTCATACATTCACACTAATGTAATCACTCTGCAGCAGTTCGGTTCCCCACAGTGGATAAGCAAATAAGCAACTCTTTATCCTGTCAGAATAATTAGATGTTTACCTGCCTGTGTTTACAATGCCCTTTAATTAAATAGTAATCTACCCCTCAGTTGGATTTTAATCGAACAGATATTAAAGAGTTAATTTATATGTCCAAACATGTCATTTTGATAGAAGTAAAATGACTTGAAAATTAAGCATGCCATAAAGACAAGTCCACTAAAGTCGACAAGATGTCCTTATACAACCGCACACCATTACAAAATCCTTCTTCGTTGTGTGTTAAACAGAAAGCAGCCATCACACGGGTGGGGGGGGGAACCTTGACATTACTTACGTGATTACTTTGGAGGTTTTCCAGTAAGCTCGGGTCATTAAATCCCTCCTCGTCCGATGAGTTGGTGCTGTGGCTGGAAAGAAGAGACGGGAAAGTCAAAAAGACAGAACACACTGGAATACTTAATAACTCTGACACCCAACTGGAACGTCTTGCTGTGATACAAGATTAGTAAAGCACATGTAATTCATTTGCACTGTTGTCAGGGCACATTCTGACATCAACAATGCTTATGACAACGGTCGTCTTTAAGAAAAGTCCAACTATTTCACGTCTCTTCCAAGTACAATAATAGGCATGACATTAGAGTTCCTTCTTTTGGAACCTCAATAGAATATGGTACTCTTTTCCAACACATTTTAAGCAAATGCTCTATAATGATGTTGTCCTCACTGTGCAGCCTGCCAAACAAGAGCACACAGTATTCTCGCCCACAACGTGAAGATAAAACTGCAACTAACATCTATCGTTATTGTCGATAAGTCTGCTAATTTCTATCTCCAGCTGTATGTGACATATCCAATTGTTAATTTCATCGGGCGAACATGAAACAAAACTATCTTATATGACAAGAAAAGCATCAGCAGCAGGGAATTCCTGAAAAAAATATGGAAGCTATTTACTGCTTAACGAAAATAGTTACTAAATAATATTTGTTAATCATCCCAATATTATCTCAGCTCAAGCTGAGACCACAGCACTGATCTCAAACTGGTGTTGACCAGTACTGTCTGCCAACATTATTGACATTTGATGAGGAAAGTATCAATGCAGACAGAATGCAAATGCAGGTCGCCCTGGGTTTTAGTCACATGATGTACAATGCAGGCAGATGCAGATCATCCTGAAATGGGACATTATTATTTCACGATGAAAAAAGAATCCAGTCATTTGTGTTCCTCTTTAAATATATCATTTGCTTTCCCTTCAGTCATTCCCATGAATAATAAATGGTGTTCCCCTCCTTTACAAATTAAATGCATTGTTTCATTTATAAAGTAGGGGAACAACACAGCAGGCTGAATTTCTGGCAGCTAATAAACACCATATTACTCATTCAGGAATCAAAACTAAATCCTAGTAAATCACTGGAAATAAAGTAGTCTCTCATATTTGTTCCAGAAATGTTATTGGCAAGATGCAAAATAGTTCAATATTTGTCAATCCATTAGGAATAAAGCAAAAGAAAATATGACACAATCTTTCACCAAAAACAGAGTCATGCTGAACTGGAACAAGATTTGGGGTTGCAGACATTTGTCATTGAAAAAATAAAAATATGTTGTTTTCTCCAGTAAATTGTAACGAGCAGCTGGATTAATGATTCTGTGATATAAAGAGTCCTATAGCTCAGGCAGACAGCAGATTTGTACGTGGCACTGGGGCTTGATGGAAATGTTACCGAGGCTGCCATTAGCGACCATAAATCTTTATAATCCCACAGGCAGTGATGTACCTGAACGCGTTCAATGAACGATCGTTCATGAACGCGTTCATATTTTGGGCGAACGTGAACTGAACGTACTGTATTTCCGCTAGATGAACGTAATTGAGAACGCGTTCATTCTCAGCGCTGTATAACGGCGTTCAAAAGTGCGTTCATTCTCAGCACTGTATTATAACGGCGTTCAAAAGTGTGCCAGATTTCATATGCCTTTCAGCCGAAAACCCAGTTAAAACACACCGTAAACAGGCTTCAAAATAATGCGGAAAACCACCCAATCTGGCAACAGCAAGCTGCCTGTGACGCGTACGCGCCTGTCACCCCTGGCTGTCGCACTAAAATATAAATATACTAAATATATCAGACTCCTCACAACAAACAATGTGGAACCGCGGAACCGGCGAGCATTGAATGAATGAATGAATTAGTATGGACGAAGCCGAGAGCAGCTGCAGCAGCACTCGCTCAGAGTGAGACTCTACGGCAGGGGTGGGGAACCTCCGGCCGTATACGGCCCGAGAGACAATGTGGTACGGCCCTCGAGGTAATTTATAAACACGTACGCAAAAAATAAAAAAATGAAAGAAATCTAGACCGCAAAAAAATTAAACAAGCGAGTGCCTGTTTTTCCTGGCCAAGGTCAGGGTCCTTGAACACAACACGAGCCTAACGTGTCATCACGTGGTATATGTCTCCACTGACAGGGTCCAGTTCTGACGGAGAGCACCAGAACGCCACTCCAGCACTTCAGAAATTGCAGTACCGATAAGTCCATACACATGCCGCAGTTTCTGCGTGTCTGTGTCTTTAGTTGAAAGCCCAGTGGCGATCTGCTCATCTGTCATACAGTCAATAACTTTGTTGTTATTAGCATCTGGTTAGCTAGCTATGCTAACGAATATAAGAAGCTTTTTCTCCAACCAGTGAGGTAAAGGCACATCTTTATATGATCATTATAGTTATAAAAAAATAAGAGAATAAAGTAAACAGGTATAAAATACTATATGACAGTTATTAATAAAGAAGAATACAGTTTGAAAGGGTAGTGATTTGTCAAATATCCATAAATTAAAAGAAAATCTGCTTACAGTTGTGTTTGGGTGTTGAGAGATGTGTCCATAGATCTCCTAATGTTGCTCTCAAAGTGCAACACATCTTCCCAGGGGAGCATGCCCCCCGGACCCCTCTAGAGGAGGTTAGGTCCCCCCCCCCACTTAAATCATGTTCACATGGATAGGAAACTAAATACATTTGCACACATCTTGTGTCCATAAATTATCTTTCTGTTTTGGTGGTCACGCCACACCCTGCACGTGCATGCATACGCGAGTCATGGTGAGATATCTGGATGAAGAGGTTGCTTTTTCTTTGCACAGACTGAAATGAATGAGCTGTGATTTTAGTTTTTTTAAGCAGAGGTCAATAACTTGTACGGGCCTCTGAGGATATTGTAAAAATTGAAATGGCCCATTAACATCGTACAGGAGACAAATAATAGTTCGCAGCAACGTATTGAAAAAATAACTATGAACTATAAATTAGTTCATTTTTGAAACCATGAACTTTAGTTCAACATTTTGAATTATGAACTATGAACTGAACTAGTTCATTTTAAAATGTGTGAACTGTGAACTGAACTAGTTCATGTAGAAAGTGAACTTTCCCAACACTGCCCACAGGATACACTGTTCGGATCCCTAAGAGCCAAACAGCCAGTAATACTTCCATCTACTGAACCGCCGAGAGGTTTGAGAGGAAAGAAATAAAGGGAAAACACAGCAACGCCATAAACAACAAGGCTGTAGTCGATTTTGCGTTACACCTTTATGGATCCACTAGAGAAGAGGGAAACGTATCACACTGTATTAATGCTTTATTAGAATATGTCAAGAAGAAATCAGCAATTAAAGTCTGCATTACTTTATGCTCCACGTGCGTATTGTACAAATATACTGAGGGAGGATGTTTTTTCTGTATCACAAACTGTGAAATATATTTTCTGAATAAAGCATGTTACATTCCTGAATGATTATTATCTATCTAAGTAAGATTAAAAGCCTTAAAGAGCCATATACCTTGATATGTGAATAAAGGTGAAAACAGACAGAAAATCTATGGAGTCATTATTATTGTGTCTAGCCTTGAACAGGGAAGGAGGCCCTAAGCTTTCTCCTTCTGCAGCAGGAGCGTCGCTCAGTAAGTCGATTGTCTTGATAACATTTCTTAGGCTAGGAGCTCGATGTGGAGAGCGGTCAGCTATTGGTTATCTGCCAGCACACATAGGTCCTGTCACTATGGGAACAAGGGTGCTGGCTGTTCACAGTAAACAGCCGGGGAATGGTTTCTGATCAAACCTGTTATGCTTTCCTGGAAGAAAGACATTTACAACTAACCTGTGTCGAGATGAAAGTGTTTGCTTGGAATGATTAACGACTGTTTTTTTTGTTTGTTTTGTAACTACCATCAAGCAACAAACCACTAATTCTCCTTTGTCCTATATCCCTAAAGTGTTTTGAGTACAAATAAAGCCTTTAACTCGGCAACCTTTAGTACCAAATAGGCCACAATCCCCCGTGCAGAATGGATGAGACACGCCCATGCTGTTACTGCAGATCTCCACACTGGAGCAGACGCATCTCAGAAAGGACTGTGTGAATGTGTGTGTTTGTACGAGCAAGTGGGAGAATATGTGGGAGTGTAGCTACCACCTCCAAAGTTAGTTTGATGTTAACTGAGAAGGAGAGTGTGCTGCACAGCCTCAGCCTCAACACAACAACCTGCAAAGACTTGTACCTGCTAAATGTGGTGCCGGTTAGGATGCCACAAAATGTAACCACTCAGAATTCAATACTTATGCTCATACCGACAGCATATATATATCTAAATATACTGGTATGGAACATTTGTTCTTTCACATCAACAGATATACACAGTGAATCAAGAGCACATACAACACGTCCAAAGTGTACTCAAAGCACAAAGAGGTACACACATTGAGGTATTGTGTTCCACAAGGCAAGGCAGCACGTATACATCACAGAGGCCAGGAGTGAATACAACTCATT
The DNA here is from genome assembly GCF_902827115.2 of Pseudochaenichthys georgianus. Classification (NCBI taxonomy): domain Eukaryota; kingdom Metazoa; phylum Chordata; class Actinopteri; order Perciformes; family Channichthyidae; genus Pseudochaenichthys; species Pseudochaenichthys georgianus. Next base: position 12,758,042 of record NC_047512.1, on the reverse strand, counting down.
ATACACCCATTCATCTTACCAGTCGTCCTCAGCAAAACTACCATCCTCAGCCTCAGGGAAGTGGCTGTTGGAGAAAAGATTTTGCTTGTTGACAAAGACGATTGTTAACATGTGTGAATGAACACACGCCGGGATTGGGTTATGGGTGGTTTATGAGTTGGAGGTGTAATGATGTGGTCAGATGCCAGGACAGGCTGAGGTGTTGTAGTTAGTTTGATATCAATGATAATAGCAGACCCTCTAACCATTTATACATACTCTCATGTCTGTATGCTAGGAACTGGTTAGCTTAGCACAAAGACTAGAAACAGGTGGAAACAGGCTGAGTTTCAAATCGCACGCTTGCATATTATTGAGGCATGACTACTGTAGGTATGACGTATGTAGTGAATCCTGACTGCATAGTATGTGAATTTTATGTATGCAAGAATTTTTGAATGTATACAAGATTAGCAAGAACTTCTGAGTATGAGCTTTCTAAATGATCCAACAGTGGACTGGGAGGCAGACAGTTTTAATAGATTGAAAGAGATCGACTATTTACAAATGGTGACCAGTGACTTGATGATAGAGTTAAGAGGAAAAATGTAATAGAGAAAACATGATTATCATAGAAAATATTTAATGACTTAAGTTTGCCTCAAAATAATACTGGAAAGTATTTAATTGAGTGGAAGAGGTAACTGTGAATTACTAATAAGTTTGTATTCAACGGTAGCTGGAACTGGTAAGGTCTTGATCCATGCAGTCGTGATACAGATGCGCCATGTGGCTCGAGTTCACTTCATTGTGAATGGAGTCCTGGTTATGGCAGACTTGATTATTAATTTAGTAAGCAGTATGAAGTACAAACAGATTGAGTATGTAGTTTGCAGCATGGTTGTATGCAGTATTTTAAAATAAGATTTCAGAAAATAGCCTCACTCTATCCAAGTGTAAAATACTCCTGTAAAAAATGTCAAAACAACAGCCAGAATAAACTAGAGGGAATGAATGAATATTTATAGTAGAATAGTAATCTTCCCTCTTCCCTTCACAGCAGGAGCTGCAGCTGCATGAATGTGAGAATACTGTGTATAATGTCAAGGCCACCAATAACGCTGCTATAAAAAAGGCCATGTTTGAAAGTAAATGTGGTCAGAGTGCACACTGCTCTAAAATGAGGCAACACATTATTGTGACATCTCTGTTCTGGCAGACTAACTGCAGTGCAGCGTTTCGTTAACTGTAAGGAGTGGACGGAGCAGGCGATGTGCTCCGCTGAACATTACGGCTCTCCTTTCCATTCTAACTCGCTTTGATTCATGCTGTGAGCCTGTTCACTGCTGTACCTTCAGCAAGGCAACATTTGGCCTGCACAGTATTAAACATAAGAATCAACTGCATCCAATGAATCCATTTAAATTGGTTTATTTACCAAAACTAAACATATTTGTCTGAGGTTTGTCACTTGAGTACTTTTTTTAAATCAATACACTTTATTAACTAATAACCCTCTTCTGCGAGCCTCTCTAACCTCAACGGTATCTCTACTTGGATTTTAGTCTTCGAGCCAGTGGAATTAATTAAAGTTTACACCCTTGGGGTTTGCTTTCTTAATTACAGCAGCATTTCATTTGTGGTGAGGAACACATGCAGGGGGGGGTCGGGGGGGCTTTGTGCGTGTGTTGGCGTCATATTACAAGTCATGCCACAAAATAAGTGGCACGTGCTTTTGTTTTATATTCATTTTAACTCCAATGATCTTTTTTGGGCAAAACGATCCTACTTTCATTGAAGTAAAGTCATATCATTTGAAATCTGTCCTAAATAAATGTAGAAGCATTGCAGTGCATTCATCCTAGAGGTAGAGCTGTTACTGATGTGAGAATTAAGGGATGAACGAAGCAAGAACTCCCAACTTTCATAAGTGACGCTTTCTTTCCATATTTCACGATTAACCTCAGACAAGCAGACAAGTGCCTGTTGTCAAGTCGAACATCCAAGTGTGCAAACAGAATCAAGCACGCCAAGCTGTTAAATACAACACTCACTGTATGTGTATATCATTAAATATATGTCCGATAAACTGTAAAGCCAAGACCTAATTAAGAACTTACAGAAATAGCGTTGTTTTGGTAACAATGACCCCGCTCACTACAATTATAAATAAGATTATAAATATTATTTTTGGAATAGCACCGTTTCAATTGTAATGGTCTCTAATATACTGATTGGTAATAATATGTCCGGCAGTGGCTCAGTCAGTAGGGGCTTGGATTGGGAGCTGTAGGGTCACCGGTTCAAGTCCCCGACCAGACCTAAAATATGGAGTGTGGACTGCTACTCGGAGAGGTCCCAGTTCACCTCCTGCCCTGCCGTGGTGCCCTTGAGCAAGGCACTGGACAACCCCCTTCCCCCCTCACTCCCATTGCTCCCCGGGCGCTGTGCAATAGCTGCCCACTGCTCCTAGTACTTTTTGAAGACTAAAAATCATAATCAACATCCAACACAAACCTGCAAACATGAACATGCCAACAAACGAATGTGCATATATTCTACGAAGGAAGAGTTAATGAAAGCAACTGAATGTATTACATATAAACTGTGGACAGTTTTTGTATCTTACAGTTCCAACTCCAGTTTGTATTAAACCTAGAGAAGGAAGAGGAAGCCAAACTATAGCACCGTCAAAAGGCTCGCCTCATTAGAACCTGCCTTTTTCTCTGCTGCTATGAAACACTCATCCATATTTATCAGTTACATAAGAGGGAGTCCTCGTTTCAGAGAGTCAAAGGAACACATCTCTACTTGGGTGAAGGAGAGAGAGACTGCTGCCTAACTTCAATCTTTGCTGAAAAGGAGTGTCTGCAGTGCGTTGACCCAATACAATACCCATTAAAAAAGGCATACAAAAAGAAACGTGGAAAGGAAACTCGATACCAAAAATAAGAGCACAGGCTTGGTTCAACAAGAGATGTCGGCAATACGTTTTCACGAACATGATTCCTACTTAAAATGACTTGTATTTGATCCTTGGATTGACAATGAGAAGTTTAGAATAGCAATCGTACCATAATGAGAGCTTTGTCACAGAGAACTCCAGATAAGATTCCCCCATTTGTCCTTCAGCCTGCACTTCATCAATCAAGCTTTTAATTGAATCCTAATGGGATTAATCATGTACTGTCACGCCTGCACTTGCTTTGGTTCTGTGAGGATCTGCTCTCCCACTTGTTTTGCATCCACTGAGACTAATTATCCTAGCACTGAAATAAAATGAGAGCATTTCCATGGAGAAATAATACCTTAAGGTCTGATTTAGTGAAATGTTTAAAAGTAATAGAATATGGTTTTACGTCAGTGGAGCTGAGGGAAAAAATGAATTTGGTTGAATTCTTATTTTTAGGAGATACTGCAAGCGGCTGATCTTGTTTCTCACGTCCGTCAAGAGTTCCAGTTCAGTAGGGAAAATACTGAAACATACAGCCAGTGTTCACAACCACCTCCAACGTGACAAACAATGGACGAAACCCTACGTAGGAGAGAGTAAAGTGCCTTTGCTTCCAAATGTCTGTCCGCCTGTTATTTATAGTTTATGTTGAGAGGAGCACTGATGCAGCTGCTAATGAGAAGGAGAGGGAGGAGAGAGAGACGCCAGCTGCACAGCGATGCACACTTGGCGTTTAATGAAGGTGATGGGAGAGGCAAGGGGGGGGCAGGGAGTAATCAAAAAGCGAAGAAAGGGGAACGTACCCATAGGCCACACCGGCGACGGTGCATTTCTTGAACTGCATCACGTTGCAGGTCAGGGTCCCCGTCTTGTCAGTGAAAATGTATTTCACCTGTATGTGTAAAAAGAGAGAATACAACTTAGTTTATGGGTATTTATTTCCTTCTAAAAAGGTATTTATAGTGAGAATTGGCATAAAGTGAAGTATTATCGGAGCAGCATAGTGTACCTGGCCTAGTTCTTCATTCAGGTTGGAGGTGCGAGCCTGGGCCGGTGTGTTGGTGGGCTCATAAAGCATATCGGTGTCCTTAGAGCAAATCACAAAGACATTGAAATGCACAGTAGCAGGACAGTACATCAAAGCACACATTTTAAAAAACAACAACAGTGCCCACAATCTGTTTTCCCCTGCAGAAAACACTAATGCAAGAACTGCCAAGAAATTCCTTGCTAGGACTTTAATTTAACATTTAATGAATAAAGGAGACTCAGAATAACTTTGTGCAAAAAAAAACCTCAGCAGATACATTTGGTGGGCTGACCTAGTTGCGAAAGATATAAGACCAAAGATATTCTAGGTGCTCACTCAAATGTTTCACATCAGTCAGGTTTCAGAGTGTTCCTGCTTTTCTGCGCTCTTTATAGATTTTTAGACATTTTATGTTTTCATCCAAAAACAGTTGTGCAGGCTGCTTCCAAAAGCGACTGCATGCCTCTATGTTTACATGCATGTTAACATAGACATGCCTGTAAACATGTGAGTGCTTCTATATGAGTTTACTTAAGTTACAATACAGACTATAGCTTTAACTCACCCAGTTGATGAAAAAGGCTTGGACGAACTTGATAACCTCCAGTGTGACCAGGAGACTGATGGGAATCAGGTTGTTGAAGAGGATGATAAAGGTGAGGAAGTTAAGGCCAAAGTTAGCCGCTCCGCCATCTATCAAAGGACGAGTTTTGGACAAAGGGAAGTGATACACGGGAGACTCATCAGTGCTGGTCCATTCATATCAGTTAGTTCAATGAAAAGGCCCAAAGCTACTTCCAGCCAATGATCGACATTATCCCAATCCACAGAATGTTTCGGGCTAACGTCGTGCATTAGCTGGAATTAGCCATTTCTTCCACCCAACCTCATCTTCTTACGACTCGACCGATTAACAGTCCAATTTAATGTCCCGAAGATTCAAAGTAGCGTATAGGGATTGAAGTATTTCTAATGTCATTAGTGTCACAGCAGCAGCCTTGGCATCCAGCATGATCCAGGCAATGAATTCCACAAAGCACTATGCAAAATGACGCTGGTCCCCCCCAATGCCCCACACAATTGGCAATGATCAACATGTAACCCCACTGACATCAAACATGGAAACAGGAGGGATGTGATTTACCTTTCCTCAGCTTGCAGGAGGTGCAAATGTTACTTTCCTCAACCCAAGCCTTGATCTTAGCAATGTGGTTGAGAGGGACAGCCCTTCCCCATGACAGAACGATTGCAAAACAAAAAACTGGATGGCAGAATGGAAGCTACTGCTACTGGTACAACGACACACATAGGAGGGAGTACTTGTTCAGAAGTGGGGAGGAAGACAAACATATTGGATGCTCTCAAGACAAAGGAGGGAGATTCAGTCCATAGCACATTCTCAACCAACAAGGAGTGGAAAAGAGGGGGTGGATTATGCCAGCAAAAAAGTTTGGGTGTTAATGAAGATCACTACGTCACCTCCTGTCGCTAAATTCTAGTAGCCAGCTTGTTATTTGATGTTAGGCAAGATTTGTGAGGTCAGATGAGACAGGGATACTGCGTGGGATCAGTAGAGAGCCATTAAGATAAATAGAAATCAAAGCAAACCAGGACATGCACAAGTCACAAAAGTGCACCTGATGTCGTCTCTTAAATATATGTCACTGTAATGTAAGAGCAAAATGAATATATACGATTTTCTAACCAGCATTACAATACTTTTGTAACTAATTCACAGTAGTTGGACTGTAAATTGTTACGGTTTCATTAACCGGGAAGAATTTGTTGTTCTGTTTGGTGTGACACATGTACATTACAGTGAGAATACCACATCACCTCAACAAAAGAAACGTTACCATGCCGTCGGTTGAGACATCAGCAGTTTAAAACAGAGATAGTCAGCATAAAGTCAATGATATGGTGATAAATGCACAACTACCTAGAAGAAACTGTAGCAGGTGGCACGAATGCATAACAAATGAACATTCATCACTTTTGCCCCTCAATCTGCATAAAGTTTAGTTGTCACTATGTATAGGCTTAATGCCGGGGATGACCTGTGTCAGCACTCAGCAGCGGGTCAAAGTCAAATGAATTACTCACGGGCCGTGCATAATCGCAGGCCTGTGTGACATACTAGCTTGGTGACGCGCAGCGGGCTAACGTTGACTCTTCTGTTCCTGTCTGCTTCCAAATGTTGGTAAGTGAGTGAAATTAGAGCAATTTAGTGATTAAAGTAAATATGATGTTTAAGATTTGACAATCTCCCCACCTCCCTCTTTTGTCACTGGTTGGATAATGTGCACTGGACAGAGTGTCAACAACTCCTTATGGAAGTACAATCAGTCTCAAGATGGAGGCCTGCCTTATGACTTACACTCCCCTCATCAGAGTCTTAGAGGGAGTTTAAGATGTGGGTTTTAATGCCACTGAGGACAATGTTAAAACCCTTTACGAGACCAATAGAAGCCAATGCAACATTTCGTAAAAAGGGACAGTGTAAGTCGTAGTGCAAGCTGAAATTGACCAGGGCACAACCTCTCCTACACAGGCCTATCAGGGTACAGAGTAATGGCCGGAATGTCACGATAAGCACTTTGCACACCAGGTTCAGAGCTTCACCACAACAGACATACTGCAACAGAAACCGAGCAGCCCATGTATTTAGTTTTGTGTAAATAGTATCTTGAAATTGTCTGGAGAATACATGTTAAACTAAACAGGTTTTCACCTCTCCGCCTCACTGCCCCCTCTCCTCTCTGTCTGTCATTAGGAAACTCCACACAAGAAAAGGCAGCGACAGAGGCATTTAGAAAATGTCAGCTCTTGCCCCTTGGGTCGCACCACATGTTGTGTTCGAGCAATAAACACGTATACGCCTCCTGCTAGGAAAAGCTTCCCGAGTACCTCATCTCCCTGGTAGTAAAAGTAAATGTTGCTATTCATTTCTCGGAAGTTAAGGGGGAAAAAAATAAGATGAGGGTCTGAAGCTTGGAAACTGCAAAGTGTTTAACGTGGCACAAAATAATGGAGGAAAAGTGAGACACTGTTTGCATCAGGCACTGGAAATAACTAGACGAAGGTATAAGAGAGCTGGAGGGGAAAAACCTATTGTTGGATCCCTGGTATGTGCTTGTCCGTGGCATGGGCCCATACAAAGTAGGGCAACCATATAGGGGGCGAGGGTAGGGGGCTTCATTTGCTTAGCAAAGGCAGAGCTTCAGTAAGGGGTTAGTAAGGGAGGGTCATTCACGGATGGCCAAGGCTTTTAAATGGTTGTTACCTGGAGCTGTTAAAAAAACGACAACAAAGAAAACAACAAAATCAAACAGAACATTAGAAAGGAACAAAAAAGTACAGCAGCGCAGTGATATTCAACCATTTCTGTTTTCACTCATTCACAACACATCTATGCATGTCACAGCTGTCTTTTCTCAGTTAACAGGGAATTCACTTATTCCCACATTGCCACATATTTCACTTGTAATGCGAAACATAGTTTAACTGAGGCAACATAAAAACGACACAACACATACCAGCATTTAGGAACTTAAAATGACAAAGGAATAAGCTGATATGGACAAGTGAGACAAAATATGTGGAATAAGAGCAGCAGCGTGGGCTGTGGAGACTCTTACAGTTGAGATCCATGTACCAGGCATCGTTGCCGTACTGGTACTTCCAGATGGTCTGGCCGATGGAGCAGAGCAGAGAGATGGCCAGCAGGCAGCCGAACAGCACCAGGATCTGGAAGTTGGTGATACGCTCCACGTTGGACAGCTTCAGAGGAGGCCGAGTGGAATTCTGGGTAATACATGACAATTGAGTTATGTTAAAAGAATATCATAATAACTAAGAAGTAAAACCAATGGTGATGTTCTCATCGGCTTTCAAAACAACGCAAGATAAAGTGCGGTAAGGTGACCACTTTTAACACAGTGATTAGGAACATGACATTTTTGGTGGTGACGCACATGCACTGTAGCGTGTTTTTTAAGTATTTATTTGATTTATTTGCACAAAATAAGTAAGTCCGCACCAAAATGATAAACAATAAATAAC